>NC_139010.1:38885883-39074632 GCF_964374135.1 Grampus griseus
GGCTTAGAATAAAAGGGAGAAAAAGTAGAAAGAAAGAGAGAAAGAAAGAGGATAAAATAAAATAAAGTAAGATAAAATAAAATAAAGTTATTAAAATAAAAAATAATTATTAAGAAAAAAATTTTTTTTAAAAACTGAAAAAAAAAAAACAACGGACAGAACCCTAGGACAAATGGTGAAAGCAAAGCTATATAGACAAAATGTCACAGAGAAGCATACACATACACACTCACAAAAAGAGGAAAAGGGGAAAGAGTAATAAATCTTGCTCTCACAGTCCACCTCCTCAATTTGGGATGATTCGTTGTCTATTCAGGCATTCCACAGATGCAGGGTATATCAAGTTGATTGTGGAGATTTAATCCACTGCTTCTGAGGCTGCTGGGAGAAATTTCCATTTTCTTCTTTGTTCGCACAGCTCCTGGGGTTCAGCTTTGGATTTGGCCCCACCGCAGCGTGTAGGTTGCCTGAGGGCGTCTGTTCTTCACTTAGACAGGACGGGGTTAAAGGAGCAGCTGATTCAGGGGGTGTGGCTCACTCAGGCCGGGGGGGAGGGAGGGGCACGGAGTGCGGGGCAGCCTGCGGTGGCAGAGGCTGGCGTGACATTGCACCAGCCTGAGGCGCGCCGTGCACTCTCCCCGGGAAGTTGTCCCTGGATCACGGGACCGTGGCAGTGGCGGGCTGCACAGGCTTCCGGGAGAGACGGTGTGGACAGTGACCTGTGCTCGCACACAGGCTTCTTGGTGGCGGCAGCAGCAGCCTTAGCGTCTCATGCCTGTCTCTGGGGTCCGTGCTGTTAGCCGCGGCTCGCGCCCGTCTCTGGAGCTCCTTTAAGCAGCACTCTTAATCCCCTCTCCTCGCGCACCAGGAAACAAAGAGGGAAGAAGTCTCTTGTCTTTTCGGCAGCTCCAGACTTTTCCTGTACTCCCTCCCGGCTAGCCGTGGTGTATTAACCCCTTCAGGCTGTGTTCACGCTGCCAGTCCTCTCCCTGCGATCTGACCGAAGCCCAAGCCTCAGCTCCCAGCCCCCGCTTGCCCCCCCCCCAAACTCAAGTCCAGATAATCAGTGAACCAAGAAATGAAGCCCCGATTTATAGCATATGCCATAGATGCTCCCATTATGGCTGACTTGATGTCATTAGATGTGGAGTTGGGCAGAAATGCACAGAAGCAGGGCACCATAGCCCACATACAGGCCCAACAGTTGCGGTACCATCCGCAGCAAGATATTCAATAGTGAAAACTAGTAAAAGAATTAGGAATTGGTGAGTTTGGGATATTTATGGTGTTTATATAATTTATTAAGTTTACTTAATGTGGGTTTTGATAATGGCTGTGTTAAAACAGCTTGTTCACAAAATTCCTGAAAATCTCACAAGGCACTGTGAGCTGGCTCCGAACCACCACTGGCCACATGCCACAAAAAACGCTTTACTCAAAGAGAGGTGAGGGGAGAGAGGACACTTTTGGGGGACAGAGTAGCATGTATGTGTCCCCTCAGCCTCTTCATGTGGTGAGCTGTACTCAGTGCCACAGTGACAGGTTCTGCTGGTTCAATCAACCTGTGTATGTCATCCCTTCTACTTGGCTTTCCTGCACCGTAGTGGTGGAAAAGCTAAATGTACATTTTATAGACCCCTTTCAGTGAGGACATGGGCTTTTGACATGGATCCCTCCAAGCATCTCCACCCATCAGTGCACCTGGATAGGAATTCTAAAAGGTGTGAGGTGATATCTCATTGTGGTTTTGATTTGCATTTTCCTAATGAGTAGGATGTTGAACATCCTTTAATATATTAATCTGTCACATTTATTGTTTTGTGTATGTTGAACCATCCTTGCATTCCAGGGTAGAATCCCACTTGATTATGGTGTATGATCCTTTAAATGGTTCACTAGTAAATTGTTGAGATTTTTTTCCATTATGTTCACCAGGGGTATTGGTCTATAGTTTTCCTTTCTTAAATGTCCTTTTCTGCCTTTGGATTCAGGGTAGTGCTGGCCTTGTAAAGTGTCTTTGGTAGTGTTTCTTCCTCTTCATTTTTGCAGAAAAGTTTGAAAAAGATTGTTGTTCATTCTTCTTCAAACATTTGTAGAATGTACTAGTATAACCATCTGGTTCTGAGCTTTTCTTTGTTGGGATGTTTTTGATTACTAATTGAATCTCCTTACTCATTATTGGTCTGTTAAGATTTTCTATTTCTTCAGGATTTAGTCTTGGTGGGTTGTACTTTCTAGGACTTTCCCCGTTTCTTCAATATTGTCCGATTTGTTGATGTGTAGTTGTTAAGTAGTAGAGTTTTATAAATACTTTAATTTTGGTAATATCAGTTTTCATGTCTTCTCCTTCATTTATAATTTTACCAATTTGGTTTCTCTTACTTTTACTCACTTAGTCTAACTAAACTATTGTCAAATTTGTTTATGTTCTCCAGAAAACTAACTCTTCATTTTGTTTTCTATTTCATTTATTTCTGCTCCAATCTTTATTATTTTCTTCCTTCTACTAACTTTGTGCTTTTTTTAATAGTTCCTTAGGTTGAAATATTTTTTTCCTTAAAATATGCATTTACTTCTATAAATTTCCTCCTTAGAAATGTTTTTGTTGCAAACTGCATGATCTGGTTTACATACTGTGTTTGCCTTTTCAAGATATTTGTTTGTTTTTAAAAAAGTCTTCCCTGGGGCTTCCCTGGTGGCACAGTGGTTGAGAGTCCACCTGCTGATGCAGGGGACACGGGTTCGTGCCCCGGTCCAGGAAGATCCCACATGCCACGGAGCTGCTGGGCCCGTGAGCCATGGCCGCTGAGCCTGCGCATCTGGAGCCTGTGCTCTGCAACGGGAGAGGCCACAACAGTGAGAGGTCCGTGTACCAAAAAAAAAAAAAAAGTCTTCTCTGGTCCACTGGTTGCTCAGGCATGCGTTGTTTAATTTTCATGTAATTTAGCATCTTCCAGCTTTCCTCACGATATTCATTCCTACTTTCATACAATTGTAGTTGGAGAAAATGCATGGCATGATGTCAGTCTTCTTAAATTTATCGAGACTTGCCTGTGGCCTAAAATATGACGTATCCTAGAAAATGGTCCATAGGTGCTTGAGAAAATTGTATATTCTGCTGCTATTGTATGAAATGAAATGTGTATATCTTTTAGGTCTCTTTTGGTCTATAATTTTGTTCAAGTCTGCTGCTTCCTTATCAATTCTCTATCTGGATGATCCTTCCATTGTTTAGAGTGGTTATTAAAGTCCTCACCTATTATTGTGTTATTTTTTTGCCTTTTGTTCTGTTAATAATTGCTTTATATACTTAGGTGCTCTGATATTGAGTGCATGTATATATGTGCAATTGCAATGTTTCTTGACGGATTGTCGTTTTTCTTTCTTTTTATCATTATATAATGACCTTCTTTGTCCCTGGAGCATTGTTAACTCAAAGTCTATGTCGTCTGATGTAAGTATAGATATCAATGCTGTCTTCTGGTTACCATTTGCTTGAGTATCTTTTTCCATTCCATGACTGTCAGTCTTTGGGTGTCTTTAAGGCTAAAGTAATTCTCTTGTGGGGAAACATATTTCTGGACCGCTGTTATTTCCTTTTTTTTTTTTGGTCCATTCAGCTATTTTATGTGTTTCTATTGAATTTAATTTTTTTATGTTTAAAATAATTATTGATATGTAAATACTTACAATTGCCATTTTGTTTTTTCAAGTGTTTTATAGGTCCATTTTTCCTAGCTTCTTATCTTGCTGTCTTTTGTTAATTGATGACTTTTTGTAGCAGGTATGCTTAGATTCCTCTTTTATCACCTTTTTTATATCTACCAGAGGATTTATCTTTGTGGTTATCATGAAGCATACCTAAAATATATTTATAACATCCTATTCTAAGCTGATAACAACATTGATAGCATACATAAATTTTCCCTTTATTTCTCCATCCTTCGCATGTTAGGTTATCAATATAAAAATTTATATATTTTTATATTTCGTATCCAGTAAGATATTATTGTAGTTATCGTTGTTTAATACATTTTAACCTCTTAACTAGTGTTCTAAGTGAATTACACACCCAAATTACAATATTGCAGGGTCTGATTTTGACAATATGTGTCATTAGTAGTGAGTTTTACAAACTTCTTATGTTTTCACAATGCTAATTATTATGCATTTATTTCTGCTTGATGAAATTCCTGTAGCAGTTCTTGTACAGCAGGTCTTCTGGTGATGAACTCTTTCAGTTTTGTTTGTTTTGATATATTTTCAATCTCTTTCTTCATTTCTGAAGAACAGATTTGCTGGGTACAATATTCTCCTTTGACAGGATTTTTTTTTCTTTCTATACTTGAATACATCACCCCTCTCTCTCCTGGACTACAAAGTTTGTATTGGGAAGTCCCTCTAAATTCTTATGGTGGTGACTTACATGTGGTGACTCATTTTCTCTGTTGCTTTCAAAATCCCCTGTGTCTTTGACCATAGACAATTTACTTACAATGTGATTTCCCATAGCCATTGCAGAGTCAACTTATTTGGGATTCTTTGCGCTTCATGAATTTGGATGTACATCTCTCATTCCATGTTTGGTAAGTGTTCAACTCTTTTGTTTCAAACATACTGTCTTTTTCTCTTCCTCTTCTCAATGGGACTCCCATAATTCACAATTGTTTCTGTTTGTAATGTCCCATAGTGTTTCTTCACTCTTAAATTAATTTTTCTTTTCACTCCTGTGGCAGGATAACTTCAAATGACCTATCTTTTAGTTCACTGATTCTTTTTTCTGCTTGCTCGAGTTTGTTGAATCTCTTTATTATATTCTTCAGTACAGTCATTGTATTCTTCAGCTCTAGTTTCCAGTTGTTCTTTTGATGGTTTCTATTACTTTGTTGAACATCTCATTTTGTTGATACATTTTTTTCCTGAATTTCATGAAGTTGTGTGTCTATGTGTGTTTCTTGAATTTCACTAAACTATTTTAAGAGGATTATTTTGAATCTTCTCTACAAGAGTACATAGATCTCTTTTTCTTTAGAGAGTTTATTCATTTCTTTTCATCATCTCATGTTTCCTTGATTCTTCATGGTCCCTGATTTGTTGCATTGGTATGTGCGCTGGTCTTTGAGTAAGCAGTCTCTTCTTCCCTTCTTGGACTCTGTGGTCCATGGTGTTGCTTCATCTTCACATATATATTCTGTGATTTTCACAGTGAATTCTTGCCTGTTGATAGTCCTCTAGCATGTAAGCGTGGAAGGAAACCTGATCATGTCTTCAAAGTATTCTTTAGGAGGGATCTGAAAAATTGGGAGGTGTGTCTCTGTCATCAGAGGAGCTGATGGGAAATTGGGACCCTGCAATTACCTTAATATTATGAGAAATATTAAGGTACAAGAAGGGAAATTACATTTCTGAAGGAGGTAGTAGGTTTGAGGACCTATTTTTGACAGTGTCTTGGAGATTACATGGGTGGTGGCCTTGGATGTTAACCTACATGTGGTCAGCAGTTTACAGAGAATTCTCAAGTGTGGCAACCCCATGTCCTATTATCCAGAGCTGAAAGGCCCAGTCATGGTTTCTTCTAACACCTTGGTCCTCAACACACATTTCTTGATGTCTCTGAGCTCATCATCCTCTCCCTCCCTGGGGCAGAGGAGGAAGACATTAACTACTGGGCCCCTGAGTCTTTACAAGTGACCTGGCCCTGTTCTGAGCATACTGTAGCAGTTACTGTCACCCTCATGGCACCCTGTAGAGGAGACACCATTATCCCTCTTTTCAGTGAGAATTTGAAGCACAGGGAGATTAAGTAACTTGCCCAGGAGATTAAGTAACAGCAAGTGAGTAATGGACACCAGACTATATTCATACATCAAAGATATTTTGGGCTTTTTGGAAAGAGCATATTTTGGCTAAAACCCCACATATCTCAACCCATGGTGACAGATGAAGACCTGTCTGTGGGGAATGAGACTCATCATGTCTACATCCACAGGACACCAGGGTGCTTTGTTCTGGCAGGAGCAGTATAGCTGCATCTCATACAGTGGAGCAGTGCTTACCAGGTAACAAACTCTCTTGCTAATCAACAACAAATCCCAACTCCTTTTGACTGGAAACCCAAACACAGTATATGTGTCCAATTCAGTACAAAAGGGGCTCTTAACAATTTTGTGTTTTGGTGCTTTAGATGTTGGGCTACGGGGGTGGGAGTGACAAAGTACTTCTGCAGAGCTTCCGGGCAGTACGAGGGATCAGCGGCAGCATCCTGGAGAGTGACTGAGAGCATATGGGTGGGAGATGTTGACCATGTGAACAGCAGCTACTGAGGGGGAAGCACTCCTGGCTGGGTTGAAGGCAGATCTTTGGGCCGCAGAACATTTGTGTGCAGTGGGGATTCATTAAGGTGAAGTTGATGCACCTCCCCTGTGTGAAGAAGAGTAGAGAGAGAAGGTTACTGAGAAGCCATTGGAATTGGGAGCAGAAGGCTGTGGTTTCCTTGGCTCAAGGGGATTAGGCTCAGTACCTGTCAGGATCCCCAGGGTGCGCCTTTGTTGATGCCCTTCCTCTCCCTAGGTGCCGGCCTCCAGCCTGCGCTCCTAATACTAGATTCTGTTCAGATATTGGACATCTGCCCTCCCTTCCCTATGGAGCCCCATTGTTCTGACTCTGGACTCCCTTTGCTCTGGTGTTGAACTTGCCTGCTCCCCTCTGCACTGGGAGCCTGGTTAGCAAGGACAAGGGCTTATTGCCACTGTAGCCCCAGCATTGCCCAGGCTCTCTTGGTGAGTATGTGCCAAAGGGATGGGTTCTCACTACAACCCTCAGGCTGGGGTTGAGTCCACAGTGCAAGGGCAGGTGATGGTGCCCTCAGATGGGTGATGGGCTCTGGAGGCAGCAGCACATACAGACCCCTTGGTTTGGGTAGAGATTGATGCAGACCCTTTGGGACACCATAATCTGTCTGCAGCACCACAGGGAGGGTGGTGAGCACACTGACCAGCTGACAGCATCTCTGGGCAGCCCTGGACTGGATCTGTCAATGGGACTCCAGGACCTCTGGACTCTGGGTTATTCGGACTCACCTGGACACTTTCTTAGCCTCAGCAAAAATTGACCTAGCATTCTTCATAACTGCATTATTTCTTCAGTGGCATTTTATTATTTTATCCCTGTTTTTGTCAAAAAAAGGTAAGGCTTGGAGCGTTTCAGAAACTAGACTAACTTCACAGATTTAGTAACAGGTTGAAGTCAGTACTTTCCTACAGTCACTCCTGAAAATGCCAAAGGGACCTTTCCCCATCCCTGCACAGTGCCCCGCAGAGCAGATTTCTGTGCCCTATATTGTCAGATCCAAAATGCCTCCTTGTGTCACAGAAATGACCTAAAGCCTCTACACAGGAGCACGTGTAACTAGAAGTGCCCATTCATTCATTCATGATCAGAGGGCTCAGTGTGTGTGGACCACATGCAGTGGAACAACTGGATTTGGTGCCCTTGCAACGCTCTGACCTGCAGGACTGGTGTGCCTCTGTCCCCCACACCCTATGGGGTGACACTGGGTATCTTGTGAACATCTTGACCATTGCATTGATGAGGACAGTACTTGATTTCGAGCCTTTCAATTCAGCAAGCCCTACAGCCCCAGGGCATACACACTGGCTGTTTCCTCCATTTGGAAGGACCTCTCTGGATTTATTTTTATCAGTTATTTCTCAGCTTAACTGTCACTCTCACAGATTCTGATCTGGCCAAACAGGCCCTCACTGAGATATTCATGACTTTCAAGTGTCTAGAGAGCTGTCTAGAGACAGGTGGAGAATGGGGCTTCTGTGCAAGCAAGGCTGGGACTCAGAGCTCGATTCACACCCAGAGCCGGGAGCCCAGCTGCAGAAGGAGCCCCGACACCACTGTCACCAGACAGTGTCTCTGCTGGGTGTGAGCATGCCTCAGGTGTGTCACCAGCAGTGTCCAGAGGCTTTCAGGCCTATCCAGAGCTTCTAAATGCCCACCTGTCCAGCCACCAAGAGCCAGTGTTTTCCTGATTCAGTGAATGTGGTCAGTACAGACCTCACTATAGATCGTGGGACTGCAACATCCTCCAGGCCCCTGGCCCGGTCTGTACAAAAGGTCTGATAATGGGGACACCCAGGAATATGAGGCCCAGGCAGGTGCTTCCCAAGAGAACTAGGAGTAAGGTCCTCCTCAGATCTGGAGGCCTGAGAAGGGCAGCTCTCTGATGGTTTGGGGGTAACCATCATGAGACCATGAGTGCTGACCCGAATGGGGGGCAGAGCAGTGAGAAGGGTGGAGCCAGGCTCAGAATTAAAGTCCCGCTCTGCTGCTCCCATCCTTTGTGAGCTGGGACAAGTCACTCAGCCTCTCTGTGGGTCACACCCGCCTCCATAGAGCTGGGATCTACCAGTACAGTAGTATCTACCTGTACATTCACTGGGAGGATTAAAGCAGTGAAAACATGTAAAGTTCTTGAGGAACTGACCCACAGAAAGGACACAATAAAATTATCTATCATTATTATTATTAAATAACAAGGATGACAAGTGGAGAAATTGGGCTTCTCCCCACTGTCACAGGCACTGACACAAGGAGGGCATCTTTACTACCTGGTAAAACCAGTCAGTGTTGACCAGACAACATTGGGGAGGGGGTGTCACCATGTCCTCCGCCACTCCTGCAGCTGAGTGAGCAGCCCAGGAGGGTCTCATGGATGGGGTGCAGCCAGCAGTCCCACAGGGTCAGGTAGGCAGTGGGGAGGGACGATGGATGGGAGTCCAACAGGCCTCTCCAGCCCTTTTCACTTAAGATTGGAATTGCTGGGCATTGCTCTGGAGAAGAAAGGTCCTGACATCCTTGAGACGAGGACGCAGGGGAAATGCACGGGCACCATGTTGAGAATCGTCTGGAGGCTCATGAGCTCCAGGTCTCCACGCCTTGGGCGTTCCTCTCGGCAGATGCCCGGACAGGGCTCTCTGAGCCACAGTCCCAGGGGCAACTGTCAAGGGCAAAAGCAAGACCCCAGCCCACGGGGAGCATCCCTGTGCCCTGCTTACCATGTCCCTGGGGGGACACCACATCAATGGCAGCTGGCTGCAGCGCTGGACAAAGTCATAAAAAGTATCCAGTTTTCCCTGAAAAGCAGATGTGGTTGTGAGGAAGCTACAGGCACAGACACTGCGTCCAGATGGGTGGTGTCCCCTCTGTCTCCCATGGCTTCCCAGGGCTGTGTCCCCACAAACTGGCTGAGACAGCACTGCAGCCATCACCTGGGGCAGGGGGCTTAAAAGTCTTCTGTGTTTGTTGGGAGCTCGTCACTGTGGGTCACAGATTGTTTTGGGTTCTGGAACAAATCGGTACTTTTGGTGTAGGAGGAGAGGTCGGGGCTACTTTTGAAAAAAGTGTCAAAGTTTGGAGGAGACATGCAGTAGCCAAGAAGAGGTCCTCAAGGAGCAAGGTGAGGGGGGCATGGGGACTGGGCAGGAGCCTGAAGAAGAGGGAAGAGGGCCTGCTTTTGGGGGGCTCAGAGGGAGAAGGCAGGGAAGAGTCCCAGTCCCTGCTCAGGGGGAAGGGTCCTGAAACGGGGGAAAGAGAGAGATGAGGAAACCAAAGAACCAGTGAAAACGTGGACGTGGTGTGGGCGGAAGGTGGGGCCGGGCCTGAGGCAGGAACGAGCCCCTGGCAGGTGCTTCCTCCCTCTCTGGAAGGTGAGCTCTGTCTTCTCCGTGCCCTCACACTGACTCTCAGGGGAGATGCGGGGCCCGCCCTCCGGCTGCCATTTGAAGCTCCCAGGAGGACCAATGGATCCCACAGCGACAGAGGCAGGACCAGGGGGAGGAGGGCAAAGTTGAACCCAGAGATTGTGGGGTCTTCCTTCCTCAGACCCGCTGCCTGGGACCCTCTTCGTCCCTGTCATCTCTCAGCCCCCTGCCAGCTGGGGTCTCAGTCACCTGGGGGAGGGAAGTGACTCCCCCTCCTCCATGTGGCCCTTGTCACCCCATCTCAGGGGCCTCAAGGACAATGCAGTGAGCTGTCTCCCTCCCTCACTGAGCAGACAGGAGCCGTAGGCACTCCCGGGTAGTTTAATGCTGTTGAGATCTTGGCTCAGAAGTTTCTTTTCTTTTTCATTTTTTTTCCCCCTGACTGGTGTGTGTCTGTTTGTCATTACATGTTTTCACTCATGCAGCCACTGGCCATTGAAACCCAGGAGATTGCCAGAGCTGATGACAACTCTGAGAATCAGGAATTGGCCGGCTGTGAGTCAGCCCCCAACATGCAGAATCCTGGGCCCATCCCAAGGCGAGGTCCCTGGTGCTGGGACTGCCTGGAGGCAGGGGGCACCTGAGCCTTCAGCTCTTTGTCCTCGCCTGGGCCATAGGGTCGGGAGGGTCTCTGGTTGTTCTCTGTCACCGAGAGGTGGGAGACCAGAGCCCATAAAGCTCATCTCCATCCAAGCCAGGTGTTTTAGGCCCAAGTCTGTGTGCATTGAACTGGCTCCCCCTCCTCCAAACCTCCAGCCTTGAGGGGCTCATCCCTCCCTTCCTAAGGGTGCTTGTCACCTCCATCTGTTTCATCCTGTCTTCTTGGCACCCACAGCAGGAGACAATCACCCTGGTCTGTACAGGGCATGGCTTCTAGAAAGAGAAAAAAATTGCAGTCTTTCTTGTCTGGCAGCTCCTGGGTGCAGACCCATGACATCTGTTGCCCCAGCACCTGTCAAGTACTGGCGAGTCAGCAAATGTTTGCTGGAGAATCAAGGACAAATGAGCAGCGCCTGGCACGTAGGAGAGTGGCCTCCATGTGAAAAACACACCAACTCCTTTTGGTTTACAAAGATGGCTCTTCTCCAAACATCAACAAACTCTATCCTGTCCCCTTGGTTCCTGGCAGCCACCCTTGCAGGAGAAGCTGGGCGTGAGGCTGTGCCATGTGACGGAGGCTGGCAGGGGTATGGGCATTAGCAGGTGACAGGGCTGTATTCACCCGACTCTGGCAGATCCAGCCTCCCCAGGCCACACTGCAGCCAGTGTAGACGTCAGCCCAGGCAGTGACCCTGTTTCCCACCAGATCTCAGGCCCAGGTCCCCCTGCCTCGACACGGCACCCCTGCTCTAACTACTTGTTATGGGCCCTGGGTTGGGCCCCTACCCCGGGTCAGCGCCAGCCTCCTTACCTGACCCTTGGTCCCTGTGCTCACCTGCCCTAGTCCCCAACAGCTCAAAGTCAGGTTAGGACTCCCTCCACCCTCCCCAGTCCCCGGTCCCTAAATGCCAACCCTGCCAAGACCCTCATCCTGACATGAGCCAGGGATGAAGACCAAGGAAATGGAGCCCAGCATACATCAGAGCCCAGGGAGGGCGACCAGGTCCCTGAAACCTGGGGATCCTTTTCCAAATGCTTGTGCCAGTCCTGGGAAGGATCAGTCTACAAAGAGTCTTTTGGGAATTGAGAAAAAGCCCATTTATATCAGGAGGGATCATAGCTGTTCCTGAAATAGGCTACCCCATGTTGCTGATTCAGTGATAAAGGCCCTGGTTCAGGCTGTCTTCGGAGGTGGGGAACCGTGTTGTCCGGGTGACATTTTGTGAGTCTCAGGTCCTCTCTGGGGTCCCTCCCTGCCCTCTGTCACCCTCTTCTTTCTGCCACCTCTCTCTGCCCAGGTAGGTGGGAGCTGGAGGGGCGGGGGAGGGCATCTCCCCATACATGTCAGAGGGCCTCTCTCTGCAGGTCAGTGTGTGCATCAAGTATGCTGACAACATCACAACGAAACACACCACTTACTTTTTCTGGTTTCTGGGCTGGTGGTGGCTCCTTGACGATCTAGGATGTTAAAGAGACATAAACACTGGCTGGAAGGGGCATGGAAGGCTCTGGCTCAGCTATGCAGACAGGAGAGGACCCTGCTCGGCAGCAGTAAGGGATCAAACATGGGCTTTGGGGTGTCAACCTAGGTGCCTCCCTGAGCCTCAGGCCCCTCAGTCATCAGAGGGGAATCGGTACCTCCGTGGAGGGTCAAGGGGGAGACAGGCAGACTAAGGCCCCTGGTCCCTGGTAGAGTTTTCAGCCGCAGCCCTGACATCATATGAAGACAAGAGAACACTCCCCACACCCCTCCTCCTCTCCCCTTCCCTCCCTCCCCCTGCTGCCCTCCCTGCCTCCCAGCCCTCTGGGATGACAGTCCAACTCCCTGTGAAGGTGAAAGCATGAAGCAGGTGGCCCCCTAGAAGCCCAGGGTGTGTCTATGCCCGGGATGGGAGGACAGAGTCTGTGCCTTGTTTGCTAGTGTGAGGACCCCAGAGCTGATGGAACCTGGCCACAGGCAGAATCATGGGGCAGGCATGGGGCTGGTCCCTCAGGGGTCGGTGAGGGCTGGATGCAGGCTCTGCGGGCAAGGGTCACTCACCCTCTTGCAGCAGCAGATGCAGACAAGCAGCAACGGTATCACGACCAGGGACGGGATGAGTGTAGGGTACAAGAGAGGATTGTGGGGAATTGTGCTCTGGGTGATAACCATGGGCACTGTGGTTGTTGTGACAACTGTAGTCACTGTGGTTGTTGTGACAACTGTAGTCACAGTGGTTGTTGTGACAACTGTAGTCACTGTGGTTGTTGTGGCAACAGTTGTCACGGTAGTTGTTGTCATGGTGACAGTGGTAGGCACTGTGGTCTTCGTTGTCATCGTTGTTGTCGTCGTCCTTGTTGTCGTCCTCCTCGTCCTGACAGTGGTAGGCACTGTGGTCTTTGTTGTCATTGTTGTCCTCCTGGTACTGACAGTGGTAGGCACTGTGGTCTTTGTTGTCATTGTTGTCGTCCTCCTGGTACTGACAGTGGTAGGCACTGTGGTCTTTGTTGTCATCGTTGTCGTCCTCCTGGTACTGACAGTGGTAGGCACTGTGGTCTTTGTTGTCATTGTTGTCGTCCTCCTGGTCCTGACAGTGGTAGGCACTGTGGTCTTTGTTGTCATTGTTGTCGTCCTCCTGGTACTGACAGTGGTAGGCACTGTGGTCTTTGTTGTCATTGTTGTCGTCCTCCTGGTACTGACAGTGGTAGGCACTGTGGTCTTCGTTGTCATTGTTGTCGTCCTCCTGGTACTGACAGTGGTAGGCACTGTGGTCTTCGTTGTCGTCCTCCTGGTACTGACAGTGGTAGGCACTGTGGTCTTTGTTGTCATCGTTGTCGTCCTCCTGGTACTGACAGTGGTAGGCACTGTGGTCTTTGTTGTCATCGTTGTCGTCCTCCTGGTACTGACAGTGGTAGGCACTGTGGTCTTCGTTGTCGTCCTCCTGGTCCTGACAGTGGTAGGCACTGTGGTCTTCGTTGTCATCCTCCTTGTTGTCGTCCTCCTGGTCCTGACAGTGGTAGGCACTGTGGTCACTCTGGTTGTAGTTGGGACAGCCTCCTGCTGTACAGGGCACACATGCCAATGTCCTGGGGTTGGCCTGGGTGATCTCTTCCCGTGAACCCAATATCCACTTCCCACACCAGACCTCACAGGTCCCCTTCTCCTCAGGTTGCCTCATCCAGAGGGATCACAGTGGGGAGAGGAGATCATGGCTGGTACCCAGAGAGCCACTGTGGAGCCCTGGGCCACAGACCCCAGCACTGGCCCTGTTCCGAGACCCTCCCCGGGGCCCTGTCAAGGAAGCCCAGTCCTCCAAGGAGTGACAGCCCAGCCCTCACTGCCTGCCTTGTCTGAGAGCACAGGGATTTTGTAAGGACCACAAAATGCTACGACACACAGATGGGTGAGGGAGGGGCTTTGTGGCCCCAGAGAGGTGTGGGTGCAAGAGCAGAGGCAGGACACCCTGCTCACCTCCCCGTAGCCTCCCTCCCCTACTTCCCTGCTCTGCAACCTCGGGCCAAGCTACTCCCTCTCTCGGAGCCTCCGTCTGCACGTGTGGAGTGAGGAAGTGAGCGGGCACTTGAGAGCGTTAGAGAGCGGCTGTAGAAAGCCCACGCACAGGCCAGGTCCACGTGGGGGATTAAGGAACGGGCTCTGTTCTCCTGTTGTTGTGCATAATAAGGGCATGTGTGCTGCATCTGTGGACCCGCGCTGCCCAGCCCTTCCCTACATCAAGCCTCTGCTTGAGAGAAGCAGGGGGGGAAGAGGGCAGAGAGAACCTGTGCCCAGGAAACAGGGAGGCTGAAAGGAGAGGCCGAGTGGGGCTGAGGGTGACCCTGTGCTGGGCCCGGAGTCACGGGCGGCTCCCGAGTTCTCAATGTGCCTGTGGACAGGGGCCATCCGGTGGCGGGACTCCTGCTGGGAAACGTGGAGGTTAATCTCGGGTCCAGAGGTGGTTGTGCAGGGACCAGCGGAGACAGACACGCAGGGGATCGTCACACTGCGGTAACCCTCACCAGCTGGGACTGGACACAAGGGCGGTGGCATTAGGCACACGCGTCCCTTCTCCCAGGGAAACCTCACTCCAGGCTAACGTGCTCTGTCCCCCATGGCGGGCTGCCCCAGGCTAAGGGACCCGGATGCTGTGGAGCTGGGAAAAGAGGGCCCCTGGGAGCAGCACTTTGTTCGCAGCTTCCTCTCCCTGAGCTGAGCCCCGCCCTTCCCACCGGCCCTGCCAGCTTCCCAGCAACAGAGGGGAGAGTCCCCCTGCACAGGTCAGAGCCAGTTAGTGGAGAGGGGCAACTGAGGAGCACGAGAAAGGAGGAGTGGCCGCAGGGAGGTTGATGACATCTGCAAAGTGACAGCCGGTGTTCCCCAAACAGGTGTGGGAGGCCAGGGCTGTGATGGTCATGAGAGGGTCCAGAGCCCTGACCACTGCTACACCAGCGCAGTGCAAACACACCCTGGCAATGCATGGTCACAGCTGCTCCCACTCTCCAGACCCCTGTGCCGGGGACCCTGATTTGGAGGGCCCAGGTGTCCCAGAGTCCCTGGACCTTGTCCCCTAGTACACAGTGCCGCAACCTCTCCCGCTCACTCCGGCTGGAATCCAGGATGGAGCCTTGAGCTCCCCACCACAAGGCCGAGGCCAGGGGAGGAGGCAAGCTGGGTCCAGGGTGGGCAGAGCCTCAGCACTGTTTCTGAACTCTGATTAGAGCTCGAATTGGTCCCTTCCACATACCTTCAATGATACTTGGTTCACAGAGAGAGCAGAGATTCTGCAAGACCTGGACAGCTGCCTGAAACCTCGGTGCTCTTGTAGAAGAATTTGCAATGAATTTTACCAACCTGATGAAGGGCTAAGGGCACCTGTCTGGCTGTGAGGTGCTGCCCGAGATGCCTGTCTCATAAGCTACGTGCTCTGCCTTCCCCAGGGACTTTGCTCCCCTCACCTCATCTCCCCAGGATGTCTCTGCCTCCATCCACTGAGGGAGGCTCAGGCTTACCTTGTCATTCACACAGTCCCTGCTGGCAATTTTCATGTCTTCGCCTGTGAAGGTGACACCATTGTCCAGGCTGTAATCAATTGAGACCTCCCTAAAGCACAGAAAGTTAGAGGGTAACCACCAGATCGAATAGACACAGTTCTTGCGCTTGACTCAGTCCATAGCACACAGCTCTCCTCATGGAAATGACTTTGAACGTCAGCCATTCAGGGCTACCAGAGAGCAGACAGCAGGGGTAGGGGACGTTCATCCCCAGGCACCATGAGATTGACCTCTGCAATGAGGGCTGACCAGGCAGTGAGGAGCCCTGCATGGGGTCAGATGCCCTCAAGACCAGGAGTGAAGTGACCAGGGATGGCTGTATGGTGGCACCATCCCGACTCCTCTGTATGTACACGGTATGTTGGCTTCACTCGGGAAAGCTGCCTGGAGCAAAGGTACCAGCCCTGGGGCACACCATCTCCCACATCCTGCCCTCCTCAGCAGAGCCTGGGCCACCGCGGACCCCTGAGCACCTTGGGGGATTGTCAACCAGGGCAGTTGCGGAGGATGCCCTGAGCCCTCCCAGAGACAGACATGTGCTGCCCCAGCAGAGGTGGCTTCTGATATTCTTGGCTCAAATGGCCCCCAAGCCTAATACTTACTGTCCAGCCTTGTCAAATGTATGTCCTGGGCAAATTAATTTTTCTTGATTCACAAAGGTGGCTGCTTTATCTAAAAGAAAACCACGTGGGAAGAATGTCAGTGGACTTGTCCACCCATCCGCCCCTCTCCTTCTGTCTGCCTTGGAAGCAGACCTGCCACTTTGGCAGAAGCAGCTTCTCTCCTCTGCCTTCTTCTGAAATGTACTATGTGTCAAGTGCTGTGCAGAGCTCTGGTATTTTGGTATTTTAAACTTTATTTAAGTACAGTTGATACACAATATTCCCTAAATTACAAGTGTACAATACTGTGATTCACACTTTTTAAAAGTTGTACTCCATTTATAGTTGTTATAAAAGGCCCTGGTATTTAATGGGAACAAGGCAAGCAGAGGCCCTGCTCTCAAGGACCTGACAGCTGCGGGACTGGAGAGGGAGACAGACAATAAAGTAAGAAACAATGAACAAAATAAATGCCAGAGTGAAAAGTGCAGTGACATCAGAAAGCAAGGGACGGGTTAGAGAAGGGAGGGGAAGGGACAGCTGCTTAGGAGCAGGTGACCTGTTCTGTCCTTTAGAGACTCAATTTCTCTTTAAGAGAAAGTGAAATATTTATACAGGACATGATGGGATGTCTGGGATTTGCTTCACAATAATCAATGGTGAGAGTATCATCAAAACCAGATTGGCCAGGATTGGTAATTACTGAAAGAAGGGGAAGGCTGCTTCAAGGGCATTAACAAGTTTTGCTACTTTTGTATGTTATTGAAAATTCCCCATAAAGGTAAGGTCTCACTGCGGCGGTGTTCCTGGAGCTGAAACCAGATGAGGGGAAAGGTAGGGAAAAGTCTGGGGAAGAGGGTCCGGGCTGTAGGCACCTGTTCTGAGGCCTGAGGCATAACTAGCTGAGCTTGTTGTGGGAAAGACGTGAGTGAGGAGAGGGGGCGGGGCCTCGTGGGCCCTGAGAAGGGGTTTGGGCTTTATTCTAAGTTCAATGAGCCTGTCGCGTGGCTGGCCAGGTTCGGGTAAGTTTGGACACAGAGGTAGCAGGGCCTGCAGGTGGACTGGATGTGGGATGAGAGCAAAGAGGAGTCAAGGACGATGTGCTGGTTAGTGAGCAGAGCGCCTGGGTGGGTGGTGGTGACATTTATGGACACAGGGAAGCCTGAGGGGAACAGAGCTTCTGTGTTCGTGCTTGTTCTGTAACTTTATGGGAGCTGGGAGGTGGCACTCCGGAGGCTCAGTCTATAATTAGTAGCTGTGGAACCTTCTCCTCTCCTGAGCCCTAAATCATTTCACACCCTGACAGTGGCCACAGGTCAGGCCTGTTCCGCACAGATGGTCCCCTTCCACGTGACCAGCTTTCGGCCATAACTGAGTTGTCAGATTAGCTAAGAACTTCTGAACTGTGCTCCCCTCATTGGTGCTGATATTTAAAGTAATCACCAACTTTATTTCAGGGGAATGATTTGTGCTTGAGGGGTAGGGTGATTGGGATTAGTGTGAAAAAATCACAAGGAAATGTGGTGTAATCTCCACAGTGTTCACAGAGCAGGGAGAGTGAGGTGATGCAGGCACCTCGTGTACTGAGGGCCAAGGAAGGCATGGTTGGCTGCACAGGAGCTTTCTTTTTTTCTTTTCTTTTTTTTTTTTTTGCGGTACGCGGGCCTCTCACTGTTGTGGCCTCTCCCGTTGCGGAGCACAGGCTCTGGACACGCAGGCTCAGCGGCCATGGCTCACGGGCCCGGCCGCTCTGCGGCATGTGGGATCTTCCCGGACCGGGGCACGAACCCGCGTCCCCTGCATTGGCAGGCGGACACTCAACCACTGTGCCACCAGGGAAGCCCTCTTTTTTTTCTTTTAATTGAAGTATAGTTTTTTTATATATCTATAATATTATACTAGTTTCAGGAGTATAGCATAGTGATTCAAAATTTTAATAGATTGTACTGCACTTGAAGTTATTACAAAATATTGGCTCTATTCCTTGTGCTGTGCAATATAACCTGTAGCTTGTTTATTTTATACATAGCAATTTGTACCTCTCAATCCCCTACCCCTGGATCTTGCTCCTCCCTGCTTCCCTCTTCCCGCTGGCAAATACTAGTTTGTTCTCTACATCTGTGAGTCTGTTTCTGTTTTGTTATATTCAATCATTTGTTTTATTCTTCAGATTCCACGTGTAAGCGATAACGCACAGTATTTTTCTTTCTTTGTCTGACTTATTTCACTTAGCATAAATACCCTGTAAGTCCATCCATGTTGTTGCAAATTATAGAATTGCATTCTTTTTTATGGCTGAGTAATATTTCTTGAGTAATATATACCACATCTTTTTTTTTTTTTTAAATGTAGATTGCCTCTTCTGTTTGATTTTGAGCTCCTTGTGAGCCTAGACTACATGTTTTGGGTTTGTTTTTCTTTTCTTTTATTTTATTTTTTCAACATCTTTATTGGGGTATAATTGCTTTACAATGGTGTATTAGTTTCTGCT
The DNA here is from genome assembly GCF_964374135.1 of Grampus griseus. NCBI lineage: Eukaryota > Metazoa > Chordata > Mammalia > Artiodactyla > Delphinidae > Grampus > Grampus griseus. The sequence goes on from NC_139010.1 coordinate 38,904,375, forward strand.
TTATAACAAAGTGAATCAGTTATACATATACATATGTTCCCATATCTCTTCCCTCTCCCTCCCTCCCACCCTCCCTATCCCACCCCTCCAGGTGGTCACAAAGCACTGAGCTGATATCCCTGTGCTATGCGGCTGCTTCCCACTAGCTATCTATTTTACGTTTGGTAGTGTATATATGTCCATGCCTCTCTCTCGCTTTGTCACAGCTCACCCTTCCCCCTCTCCATATCCTCAAGTCCGTTCTCCAGTAGGTCTGTGTCTTTATTCCTGTCTTACCCCTAGGTTCTTCATGACATTTTTTTTTCTTAAATTCCATATATATGTGTTAGCATACGGTATTTGTCTTTCTTTTTCTGACTTACTTCACTCTGTATGACAGACTCTAGGTCTATCCACCTCATTAAAATAGCTCAATTTTGTTTCTTTTTATGGCTGAATAATATTCCATTGTATATATGTGCTATATCTTCTTTATCCATTCATCCGATGATGGGCACTTAGGTTGTCTCCATCTCCGGGCTATCGTAAATAGAGCTGCAATGAACATTTTGGTACATGACTCTTTTTGAATTATTGTTTTCTCAGGGTATATGCCCAGTAGTGGGATTGCTGGGTCATATAGTTCTATTTGTAGTTTTTTTTGAGGAACCTCCATACTATTCTCCATAGTGGCTGTACCAATTCACATTCCCACCAGCAGTGAAGGAGTGTTCCCTTTTCTCCACACCCTCTCCAGCATTTATTGTTTCTAGATTTTTTGATGATGGCTATTCTGACTGGTGTGAGATGATATCTCATTGTAGTTTTGATTTGCATTTCTCTAATGATTAATGATGCTGAGCATTCTTTCATGTGTTTGTTGGCACTCTATATCTTCTTTGGAGAAATGTCTATTTAGGTCTTCTGCCCACTTTTGGATTGGGTTTTTTTTTGTTGTTGTTATTGAGCTGCATGAGCTGCTTGTAAATTTTGGAAATTAATCCTTTGTCACTTGCTTCATTTGCAAATATTTTCTCCCATTCTGAGGGTTGTCTTTTGGTCTTGTTTATGGTTTCCTTTGCTGTGCAAAAGCTTTGAGGTTTCATTAGGTCCCATTTGTTTATTTTTGTTTTTATTTCCATTTCTCTAGGAGCTGGGTCAAAAAGGATCCTGCTGTGATTTATGTCATAGAGTGTTCTGCCTATGTTTTCCTCTAAGAGTTTGATAGCCTTACATTTAGGTCTTTAATCCATTTTGAGCTTATTTTTGTGTATGGTGTTAGGGAGTAATCTAATCTCATACTTTTACATGTAGCTGTCCAGTTTTCCCAGCACCACTTATTGAAGAGGCTGTCCTTTCTCCACTGTACATTCCTGCCTCCTTTATCAAAGATAAGGTGACCATATGTGCGTGGGTTTATCTCTGGGCTTTCTATCCTGTTCCATTTATCTATCTTTCTGTTTTTGTGCCAGTACCATACTGTCTTGATTACTGTAGCTTTGTAGTATAGTCTGAAATCAGGGAGCCTGATTCCTCCAGCTGCATTTTTCGTTCTCAAGATTGCTTTGGCTATTCGGGTCTTTTGTGTTTCCATACAAATTGTGAAATTTTTTGTTCTAGTTCTGTGAAAAATGCCAGTGGTAGTTTGATAGGGATTGCATTGAATCTGTAGATTGCTTTGTGTAGTAGAGTTATTTTCACAATGTTGATTCTTCCAATCCAAGAACATGGTATATCTCTCCATCTATTTGTATCATCTTTAATTTCTTTCATCAGTGTCTAATAGTTTTCTGCATACAGGTCTTTTGTCTCCTTAGGTAGGTTTATTCCTAGATATTTTATTCTTTTTGTTGCAATGGTAAATGGGAGTGATTTCTTCATTTCACTTTCAGATTTTTCATCATTAGTGTATAGGAATGCCAGAGTTTTCTGTGCATTAATTCTGTATCCTGCAACTCTACCAAATTCATTGATTAGCTCTAGTAGTTTTCTGGTAGCATCTTTAGGATTCCCTATGTATAGTATCATGCCATCTGCAAACAGTGACAGCTTTACTTCTTCTTTTCCGATTTGGATTCCTTTTATTTCTTTTCCTTTTCTGATTGCTGTGGCTAAAACTTCCAAAACTATATTGAATAAGAGTGATGAGAGTGGGCAACCTTGTCTTGTTCCTGATCTTAGTGGAAATGCTTTCAGTTTTTCACCATTGAGGATGATGTTGGCTGTGGGTTTGTCATATATGGCCTTTATTATGTTGAGGAAAGTTCCCTCTATGCCTACTTTCTGCAGGGTTTTTTAATCATAAATGGGTGTTGAATTTTGTCAAAAGCTTTCTCTGCATCTATTGAGATAATCATATGGTTTTTCTCCTTCAATTTGTTAATATGGTGTATCACATTGATTGATTTGTGTATATTGAAGAATCCTTGCATTCCTGGAATAAACCCCAGTTGATCATGGTGTATGATCCTTTTAATGTGCTGTTGGATTCTGTTTGCTAGTATTTTGTTGAAGATTTTTGCATCTATGTTCATCAGTGATATTGGCCTGTAGTTTTCTTTCTTTGTGACATCCTTGTCTGGTTTTGGTATCAAGGTGATGGTGGCCTCGTAGAATGAATTTGTGAGTGATCCTCCCTCTGCTATATTTTGGAAGAGTTTGAGAAGGATAGGTGTTAGCTCTTCTCTAAATGTTTGATAGAATTCACCAGTGAAGCCATCTGGTCCTGGGTTTTTGTTTGTTGGAAGATTTTTAATCACAGTTTCAATTTCAGTGCTTGTGATTGATCTGTTCATATTTTCTATTTCTTTCTGGTTCAGTCTTGGCAGGCTGTGCATTTCTAAGAATTTGTCCATTTCTTCCAGGTTGTCCATTTTATTGGCATAGAGTTGCTTGTAGTAATCTCTCATGGTCTTTTGTATTTCTGCAGTGTCAGTTGTTACTTCTTTTTCATTTCTAATTCTATTGATTTGAGTCTTCTCCCTTTTTTTCTTGATGAGTCTGGCTAATGGTTTATCTATTTTGTTTATCTTCTCAAAGAACCAACTTTTAGTTTTATTGATCTTTGCTATTGTTTCCTTCATTTCTTTTTCATTTATTTCTGATCTGATCTTTATGATTTCTTTCCTTCTGCTAACTTTGGGTTTTTATTGTTCTTCTTTCTCTAATTGCTTTAGGTGCAAGGTTAGGTTGTTTATTTGAGAAGTTTCCTGTTTCTTAAGGTGGGCTTGTATTGCTATAAACTTCCCTCTTAAAACTGCTTTGGCTGCAACCCATAGGTTTTGGGCCGTCGTGTCTCCATTGTCATTTGTTTCTAGGTATTTTGTTATTTCCTCTTTGATTTCTTCAGTGATCACTTCGTTATTAAGTAGTGTATTGTTTAGCCTCCATGTGTTTGTATTTTTTACAGATCTTTTCCTGTAATTGATATCTAGTCTCATGGCGTTCTTGTCGGAAAAAATACTTGATACAATTTCAATTTTCTTAAATTTACCAAGGCTTGATTTGTGACCCAAGATATGATCTATCCTGGAGAATGTTCCATGAGCACTTGAGAAAAATGTGTTCTGTTGTTTTTGGATGGAATGTCCTATAAATATCAATTAAGTCCATCTTGTTTAATGTATCATTTAAAGCTTGTGTTTCCTTATTTATTTTCCTATTGGATGATCTGTCCATTGGTGAAAATGTGGTGTTAAAGTCCCCTACTATGAATGTGTTACTGTCGATTTTGCCTTTTATGGCTGTTAGTATTTGCCTTATGTATTGAGGTGCTCCTATGTTGGGTGCATAAATATTTACAATTGTTATAGCTTCTCCTTGGATCGATCCCTTGATCATTATGTAGTGTCCTTCTTTGTCTCTTCTAATAGTCTTTATTTTAAAGTGTATTTTATCTGATATGAGAATTGCTACTCCAGCTTTCTTTTGATTTCCATTTGCATGGAATATCTTTTTCCATCCCCTTACTTTCAGTCTGTATGTGTCTCTAGGTCTGAAGTGGGTCTCTTGTAGACAGCATATATATGGGTCTTGTTTCTGTATCCATTCAGCCAATCTGTGTCTTTTGGTGGGAGCATTTAATCCATTTACATTTAAGGTAATTATCGATATGTATGTTCCTATTCCCATTTTCTTAATTGTTTTCGGTTTGTTATTGTAGGTCTTTTCCTTCTCTTGTGTTTCTTGCCTAGAGAAGTTCCTTTAGCATTTGTTGTAAAGCTGGTTTGGTGGTGCTGAACTCTCTCAGCTTTTGCTTGTCTGTAAAGGTTTTAATTTCTCCATCAAATCTGAATGAGATATTTGCTGGGTAGAGTAATCTTGGTTGCAGGTTTTTCTCCTTCATCACTTTCAGTATGTCCTGCCACTCCCTTCTGGCTTGCAGAGTTTCTGCTGAATGATCAGCTGTTAACCTTATGGGGATTTCCTTGTGTGTTATTTGTTGTTTTTCCCTTGCTGCTTTTAATATGCTTTCTTTGTATTTAATTTTTGACAGTTTGATTAATATGTGTCTTGGCGTATTTCTCCTTGGATTTATCCTGTGTGGGACTCTCTGTGCTTCCTGGGGACTGGATTAACTATTTCCTTTCCCATATTAAGGAAGTTTTCAACTATAATCTCTTCAAATATTTTCTCAGTCCCTTCTTTTTCTCTTCTTCTTCTGGAACCCCTATAATTCGAATGTCGGTGCGTTTAATGTTGTCCCAGAGGTCTCTGAGGCTGTCCTCAGTTCTTTTCATTCTTTTTTCTTTATTCTGCTCTGCAGTAGTTATTTCCACTATTTTATCTTCCAGGTCACTTATCCGTTCTTCTGCCTCAGTTATTCTGCTATTGATCCCATCTAGAGTATTTTCCATTTCATTTATTGTGTTGTTCATCATTGTTTGTTTCCTCTTTAGTTCTTCTATGTCCTTGTTAAATGTTTCTTGCATTTTCTCTATTCTATTTCCAAGATTTTGGATCATCTTTACTATCATTATTCTGAATTCTTTTTCAGGTAGACTGCCTATTTCCTCTTCATTTGTAAGGTTTGGTTGGTTTTTATCTTGCTCCTTCATCTGCTGTGTGTTTTTCTGTCTTCTCATTTTGCTTATCTTACTGTGTTTGGGGTCTCCTTTTCGCAGGCTGCAGGTTCATAGTTCCCGTTGTTTTTGATGTCTGTCCCCAGTGGCTAAGGTGGTTCAGTGGGTTGTGTAGGCCTCCTGGTGGAGGGGACTAGTGCCTGTGTTCTGGTGGATGAAGTTGGATCTTGTCTCTCTGGTGGCAGGTCCATGTCTGGTGGTGTGTTTTGGGGTGTCTGTGGCCTTATTATGATTTTAGGCAGCCTCTCTGCTATTGGGTGGGTTTGTGTTCCTGTTTTTTTTTTTTTTTTTTTGCTGTATGCGGGCCTCTCACTGTTGTGGCCTCTCCCGCTGCGGAGCACAGGCTCCGGACGCACAGGCTCAGCGGCCATGGCTCACGGGCCCAGCCGCTCTGTGGCATGTGGGATCTTCCCGGACCGGGGCATGAGCCCATGTCCCCTGCATTGGCAGGAGGACTCTCAACCACTGCGCCACCAGGGAAGCCCTGTGTTCCTGTTTTGCTAGTTGTTTGGCAGACGGTGTCCAGCACTGTAGCTTGCTGGTCGTTGAGTGAAGCTGGGTGCTGGTGTTGAGATGGAGACCTCTGGGAGATTTTCGCCGTTTGATATTATGTGGAGCTGGGAGGTCTCTTGTGGTCCAGTATCCTGAAGTTGGCTCTCCCACCTCAGAGGCACAGCACTGACTCCTGGCTGGAGCACCAAGAGCCTTTCATCCACACGGCTCAGAATAAAAGGGAGAAAATGTAGAGAGAAAGAATTAGTAGAAGTAGGAAGAAAGAAAGAAAGAAAGAAAGAAAGAAAGAAAGAAAGAAAGAAAGAAAGAAAGAGAAAGAAAGGAAGGAAGGAAGAGAAAGAAAGAAAGAAAGAAAGAAAGAAAGAAAGAAAGAAAGAAAGAAAGAAAGGAGGGAGGGAGGGAGGGAGGGAGGGAGGGAAGGAAGAGAGAAAGAAGGAAAGAAAGAAAGAAAGAAGGAAAGAGGGAAAGAGGGAAAGAAGGAAAGAAAGAAAGAAAGGAGGGAGGGAGGGACAGTGGGTGGAAGGAAGGAAGGAAGGAATGAGGGAAGGAAGGAAAGAAAGAAGATAAAGTAAAATAAAATAAAGTTATTAAATTAAAAAATACTTATTAAAAAAAACAACAGACGGATAGAACCTTAGGACAAATGTTGCAAGCAAAGCTATACAGACAAAATCTCACACAGAAGCATACACATACACACTCACAAAAAGAGGAAAAGGGGAAAAAATCATTAATCTTGCTCTCAAAGTCCACCTCCTTAATTTGGGATGATTCGTTGTCTATTCACGTATTCCACAGATGCAGGGTTCATCAAGTTGATTGTGGAGATTTAATCCGCTGCTTCTGAGGCTGCTGGGAGAGATTTCCCTTTCTCTTCTTTGTTCTCACAGCTCCCGGGGTTCAGCTTTGGATTTGGTCCTGCCTCGGCGTGTAGGTCGCCGGAGGGCATCTGTTTTTCGCTCAGACAGGACGGGGTTAAAGGAGCCGCTGATTCGGGGGCTCTGGCTCACTCAGGCCGCGGGGAGGGAGGGGCGCGGCGTGCGGGCCGAGCCTGCGGCGGCAGAGGCCGGCGTGACGTTGCACCAGCCTGAGGCCCGCCTTGCGTTCTTTCCACATCTTTTTTATCTCTTCATCTGTGATGGACACTTATGTTGCTTCCATATCTTGTCTATTATAAATAATGCTGCTGTGAATGTTGGGGTTCATGTATCTTTTCAAATTAGTGTTTTTTTTCTTCAGATATATATCCAGTAGTGGAATTGCTGGATCATATGGTAATTCTATTTTTACATTTTTGAGGAATCTTCATACTGTTTTCTCTAGTGGCTGCACCAATTTTTGGTGCAATACATTCCCACCAATACCCCAGTATACTGGGGTTCCCTTTTCTCCACATCCTGGCCAACATTTGATAAGAGCCATTTCGACAAGTGTGAGATGATATCTTATTGTGGTTTTGACTTGCATGATTAGTGATGTTGAGCATCTTTTTATATAGCTGTTGGCTATCTGTATATCTTCTATGGAAAAATGTCTATTCAGGTCTTCTGCCCATGTTTTAACCGGTTTTTTTTTTGGATACTGAAGTGTTTGAGCTATTTATATATTTTGGATATTGACTCATCAGTCATATCATTTGCAAATATTTCCTCCCATTCAGTAGGTTCTCTTTTCATTTTGTCAATAGTTTCTTTTGGTGTGCAAAAGGTTATAAGTTTAATTTGGTCCCATTTGTTTATCTTTGATTTTGTTTCCTTTGCCTTAGGCGACAGGTCCAAAAAGGTATTGCTACAATTTGTGTCAAAGAATATTCTGCCTGTGTTTTCTTCTAGGAGTTGTATGATTTCAGGTATTATAGTTACATCTTCAGTGCATTTTTTTAATTGGAGTATAGTTGCTTTACAATGTTGTGTTAGTTTCTGCTGTATAGCAGAGTGAATCAGCTATTTGTATACATACATCTGCCCTTTTTTGTATTTCCTTCCCATTTAGGTCACCACAGAGCACTGAGTAAAATTCCCCGTGCTATACAGTCAGTTCTCATTAGTTATCTATTTTATACATAGTAGTGTATATATGTCAGTCCCAATCTCCCAATCCATCCCACCCTGCCCCTTCACCCCTTGGTACCCATACGTTTGTTCTCTACATCTGTGTCTCTATTTCTGCTTTGCAAATAAGTTCATCTATACCATTATTCTAGATTCCACATATATGTGTTAATATACAATATTTGGTTTTGTCTTTCTGACTTCACTCTGTATGACAGTCTCTACGTCATCCATGTTTCTGCAAATGGCACAATTTTGTTCCCTTTTATGGCTGAGTAATATTCCATTGTTTATATGTACCACATCTTTATCCATTCCTCTGTTGATGGACATTTAAGTTGCTTCCTTCTCCTGTCTATTGTAAATAGTGCTGCAATGAACATTGGGGTGCATGTTTTTTTTTGTGGTACGCGGGCCTCTCATTGTTGTGGCCTCTCCTGCCGCGGAGCACAGGCTCCGGACGCGCAGGCTCAGTGGCCATGGCTCAGGGGCCCAGCCACTCCGCGGCACGTGGGATCTTCCCGGACTAGGGCACGAACCCACGTCCCTTGCATCGGCAGGCGGACTCTCAACCACTGTGCCACCAGGGAAGCCCTGGGGTGCATGTATTTTTTGACTTATGGTTTTCTCCAGGTATATGCCCAGGAGTGGAATTGCTAGGTCATATGGTAGTTCTATTTTTAGTTTTTTAAGGAACCTCCATACTGTTCTCTATAGTGGCTGTATCAATTTACATTCCCACCAACAGTGTAAGAAGGTTCTCTTTTCTCTACACCCTCTCCAGTATCTATTGTTTTAATGCAATTTTAGATTTTTTGGTATATGGTGTGAGGAAATGTTCTAATCTCATTCTTTTATGTGCAGGGTGTCCAATTTTCCCAGCACCACATGCTGAAGAGACTGACTTTTCTCTATTGTATATTTTTGCCTTCTTTGTCATAGATTAATTGACCATATGTGCATGAGTTTATTTCTGGGATCTCTCAACTCTTCTGATGATCTATGTGTCAATTTTTGTGTCATTACTCTGCTGTTTTGATTACTGTAGCTTTGTGGTATTGTCCGAACACAAGGAACACAATACCTCTAGCTTTGTTCCTTTTTCTCAAGATTGTATTGACTATTAGAGTTTTTTTGAAGTTACATACAAATTTTAGGGTTACTTGTTCTATTTCTGTGAAAAATGTCAGGGATTTTTTCCCTAGGAATTGCATTAAATTTGTAGATTGCTTTCGGTAGTATGGACATTTTAACAATATCAATTCTTCCAATCCATGAACAAGACCTTTCTTTCAATTTATTTGTATTTTCTTCATTTTCCTTCATCAATGTTTTATCGTTTTCAAGTATAGGTCTTTCACCTTCTAGGTTAAGTTTATTCCTAGGTATTTTATTCTTTTTGATGCAATTGTAAATGGGATTGTTTTATTAAATTCACTTTCTGATATTTTATTATTAGTGTACAGAAATGCAAGAGATTTCTGTATATTAATCTTGCACCCTGCAACTTTATTGAATTCATTTATTAGTTTTAATAGTTTTCTTTGGTGGAGTTTTTTGTATCACTTTCTGAATATAGTATCATGTCATCTGCAAATAGTGACAGATTTACTTTTTCCTTCCAATTTGGATGTCTTTTGTTTCTTTTTCTTGTCTGATTGCTGTGCTTAGGACTTCCAATATATCTTAAATAGGAGTGATAATAGTGGGCATCCTTGTCTTTTTCCTGATTTTAAAAGGGAAGCTTTCAGCTTTTCACTGTCAAGTGTTATGTCAGCTGTGGGTTTGTCATAAATGGCTTTTATTAAGTTGAGATATGCTCCCTCTATACCACCTTTGATAAAAGAGTTTTTTTAAAAATCATGAATGGATGTTGAATTTTGTCAAATGCTTTTTCTGTGTCTATTGAGAGGGTCATGTGATTTTTATCCTTTTTTTGTTGTTGCTGTTGTTAGTGTGGTGAATTATATTCATTGATTTGTGGATATTAAACCATTCTTGCATCCCTGAAATAAATCCCACTTGATCATGGTGTTGATCCTTTTTTATATATTGTTGAATTCAGTTGGCTAACATTTTGTTGAGGTTTTTTGCGTCTATATTCATCAGAGATATTGGCCTGTAATTTTCTTTTTCTGTAGTGACCTCGTTTACTTTTGGTATCAGGGTAATGGTGACCTTATAGAGTGATTTTGGGAGTGTTCCCTCCTCTTCAATATTTTGAAATAGTTCGAGAAGGATAGGTATTAGCTCTTCTGTGTAAGTTTGGTAGAATTCCCCTGTGAAGCCATCTCATCTTGGACTTTTGTTTGCTGGCAGTTTGTTGATTACATATTCAATTTCAATACTAGCAACCAGTCTGTGCAGCTTATCTATTTCTTCCTGATTCAATCTTGGAAGATTATATGTTTCTAGACATTTATCCATTCTTTCTTGGTTGTCCAATTTGTTGGCCTATAACTGGTTGTAGTATTCCCTTATGACTTTTTGTATCTCTGTGATATCAATTGTGATTTCTCCTCTTTCACTTCTTATTTTTTTAATTTCGGTCCTCTCTCTTTTTTTCTTGATGAGCCTGGCTAAAGGATTATCCATTGTCTTTATCTTTTCAAAACAGGTCTTGATGTGCTGGGGGATTGATTACTTCACGGCTTTGCATATGAAGGGAGAGGTTACCAGGCTTCCATCCAGGTCTCTCCCTCCACTTGACTTTGCCTCTATCCTTACAGTGTCTACAGTGAGTGGGCAGCAAGGGCTTTGACGGCTTGGTTGGATGAAGGGAATGCAGTGTGTTGTGTGATATTTCTTACTTGGAGGCACCAAGTGGGTTACTTACCATAGACTTCGCTGAAGCCGAACTCATATCTGCAAACAATTTCATCCTTTCTTTGTTGATCTAGGTCAGATGTAAAAAATGTCACTTCGTAGGCTTCTGCAAGGGTAACATCCAAAGGTCTGTGTTAGGAGGGGCTGAGTGCTGTCTTCCCTCTGATCTCACAGTTACAGAAGGTCATCCAAAACTGAACTCCCAAGTGACTCCTATGAGGAAGCAGCTCTGTCTGAACCAATATCTGTGTACCTCCTGTGCCAGATCCTCTCCTGGTGTCACTGAGGGTCCACTCTGAGGCTGCTGGACTGGGCTTTGAGCACTCAGGTTGCTGCTACAAACCTCTCTGAACTGTTGAGCACATTAAAAGACACCCAGTCTCCTACCCTCCATAGGGGCAAACCCAGGCCCTGAAGTACCACAGTCTTCCCTAAGAGGTACAGGCAGTGCTCTCCACCATAAATGAAAGAGGAACCCAGACAACACAGGCTGAAGACAGTCCTGACCGTCGTCTGAGCTGAGCACACAAGCCTGGGTGTCTGTGGGGCTTTTTGACACTAGGGTTTCTGCTCCTCCTCCGTGTCTCTCTCTCTCTGCCTATGGCAGGCTGGAGACCCCAGGAGCAAGGCCAGGACCTGGGTGAGGCAAGGAGGGGGTGAGGACCCTGCACAGGAGAATCCCCCATGGAAGGTGAAATCCTGTCTCAGCTGTTGTTCTGAAGTCGGCAATGAGTGCTCTGCCCCTCCCTCTTCCTGCCCCTTCATGTGCCTCACACAACCCCCCACGCCCACCACAGAGATTCCCCAAGCACTTTCTTAGGCCCAGGTGGGAGACACTGATAGGCAGTTCTGGGCCATAGGGGCTCCCCAGGCTTCTGGGTCCCCACTGGTGCTTCCTGACAACTGAAACAAATACTAGGGGATCCAGAGAGGGCAGCTAGTGGGCCTGGCCCCTGGAGCTGGCCAGGATAAATGCAGATCTTCCTGCTGCAAGTCCATGGTCTTTAGCCTGCACCCCTGCCTCCTGGCCTAGGCCGGCTAATGCCAATCCCAGATACTTGATTTGCACAAGGTCAAGTAACTTGAGAAATATTCCTCAGAAATGCCAGCACAGCCTTGGACCTGGCAGTGCTGATTCGTCCTGCTTCAGATCTTCCTGTGGTCACCTCAGATCAAGGTGGAGCTTACAAATTCTCTTTTGAAGTAAACAGATTCTTGGGCTGTGGGCTGAAGCTGGCCTGCTAACATGTTTTGATAGGCTTTTGGAAGCAGAAAGCCCCCACAGAGGACCTGGCAGTCCCGGCCTCATGGTGAAGATTGGACCCAGCCTCCTCTTCCACGTAGCTGACAGGAGGGAGGGCAGCAGCCGAGTGCAGGGCTGTCTGATAGCCCAGCGCGCAGCCCGTGCCGCGTCCTCAGGAGCAGCGCACGCTGCCCTCCGCCTGGACACCCTCCTTCCTCCTTGTGTCTCCTGCTGCCCTCAGCCCCGCTCGGGTGCTGCTTCACCTCTGCAGCAGAGCCCCCTGTGCCCCAGGCACTGCCGCTCCCTAAGGGGGGCTTCTGAACTCCGGCAAGTCTCCAAAGTAGAAGGCAGGGTGATGGTTTCAATATTTCAGCAAAAGAGACTTGCAGGTAAAGGATTTTTGCTTTGCCCAGAAAGCTGCTCCTTTTGCTTCCCAACCCCTCCCCCCGCACCCCAATTCCTCCAACATATCAACCACAGGAAGGAAATGAAGCCACAGGAAGGTCTAAAATCGGCTTGCAGGGCTGCATGTCCCACGTACAGTCCACTGCCCACCAGCTCTCAGGCAGCAGAAGGACGAAGAGTCCGGGTAAGGGAGATGGATCCTTTCTGGAACAGAGAGCTTTCTCTCTGGAAGAAAAGTTGTACACCAGGCCAGCTGGGAGCTCCAGAGAGAGGAGCTGGGAAGGCAGGCGTCTCCCTGAGAAGGCTGGTGGAGCTGAGCATGAAAAGGGCATCTAGCCTGCCTGAGACTGACACAGGTGCACAGGTGGACGTGACCTGCCCTGGGGCGGGCGGGTCTGGGAGCACCACATGCTGCTTGGGACAGTCACTTTGAGAGAAACTGGACACTGACCAATCCCTGGACCAACTGTGACCAGGGATTGTCTGGGAAGGGAGATGAGGGGACTTTCTGTGGGCATATGTAGTGCTGTGACTCTCCATGGGGTTTGTGGTTACACAGGCATTGCGTGCATCTGTCAGAACTCACCAAATGATACACTTAAGTTTGCTGAATTTCAAAAAGAGAAATCTTAACAAAAATTGTTTCCAAATTCAAGATATGTGGTGCGGTAGCCTGATGACGGTAATTTATTTTGGAATGCATCAAAAAATCAGTTTGACTGATGAAGACAGTGAGACAGAGACAGAGAGCTAGCTAGATTAATATGAAAGAGAATACAGTCAGATATTAAGTGCGAATCCAGGTGGTAGAGATGGGGTGCCCACTGTACAATTGTTTCCACTTTGCTGCAGGTTTGAAATTACCCATAATAAAAGTTTGAAAGAAAAAGAATTTACTGATCAATAAAAAAAAAGACATGGACACAGCCAAGCAGAAGTCATGGTTCCTACTGGGTGACAAGTGACTAATGACAGAACAGAGCAAAGGCTGTGGGAAGCCAGGGGGCAAGCTGACCAGGAAAGATTTCGGGCTTGAGGCGCTCTGAGAGTGAGGCTGCGTGGGCTGGACCCTGTAAAGCTAAGGAAGGTTTTGCAGGAAGCCCAGTCCCCCCAGCCCCCAGCCTCTGCAGCAGATGGGCTTAGAGCAGAGGTTGGACCTTGGAGGGTCTGGTTGTCTGGCTCAGGGGCCTCAGCCTCCATGGTCAGGCTGGGGTAGGGAAGTGGTCTTCTCTGCCCCTCGGGTCCTGTGCAGAGAATGGGCTGGAGCACAGGTCTGGAGGCAGGGAGGCCAGCAGAGGCCTCTGCCTAGTCCTGGAGGGAGGCCGAGAGGCTGAAGAGGCCACGTGCCTCACGCTCCCCACTCCCGGCTTCCCCACACCCGGCCCACTGACTTATTCAGAACGACAGCCTGATGAACAGCTTCTTCTACTTTATTTGGGGCCCAGGTTCCTGCCTTGAGCTTTCCCTCCAAGTGACAGTCATGCTGTGTGGCAGCTTTTGACAAGATGACAGCAGCTGTAAAGGTCAGAGCAGCAGTGCTGGGCCACGCCTGCAGAGGGTGTGCGGTGGGCACCTGTCACCTTAGCTGGGCCACCACAGGGTATGAATGATAACGGGCATCCTCCCCTGTGGTTTGACAGGCCTGTGTATGTCTCAGGGACATAATCAGAGAATTGAAGCTGTCAGGGTGCTGCACGGCTCAGACGTGACACCAGAGAAGCAGTGACCCATGTCCCCACTCGGCACTGCAGGTCACAGTGTGGGATTCAGGAGGAGTCACACAGCTGCCACCCACAGCGGGCTCAGCTGGACACGCTTTCATCCTGGGCTCAGCTCGGGGGTGGGGGCAGCACCAGGGGTCAGTGATGAGAGTGTTAGTGGCAGCTCCTGTTGGTGAGGGCCCCCGGCTTCTAGATCCTGTGCCAGTCACTGTGAGCTCCACTGCATCTATGTCTCACTGCAGACCTGATAGTGGGTGTTGCTGTTTCTACTTCTTGGCGACAAAAGTGGAGCTCACAGGTACTCAGCATTTTGCACCGGTTTCGTGCCCATGGGCAGCAGAGCTCGGATATAAACACTGCTCTGTGTGACCCCATGGCCTGTTGCACTGTAACCTTGCAGTTCAGAACACCATGGCCAGGCCCAGCTTCCTGGGTCTGCGTCCAGCTGCATCCAGCTGTGTGCTGTTACCAATGGGAGCGTGTGCTTATCCACCCACCTCAGCTCCACAAATCCCAGTGATGTGGACTCACGAGCCAGCACACACAGAGCTCACTGAGAGAGAGGGCTTCTATCAGAAAAGCAACTGCACAGGATCCTCCCCACACTGATGCAGGGACCCTTCCGGGGGGAGAGAGCGCATCCTTGTCACGTTCCAGATCTCAGGGAGAGGCCGACCCCGTTGAACCAGTTGGTGTAGTGTTGGCTGTGAGTATTTGTTGGATGTCTTTGTCAGACTTGAACTGCGTCCAACATTTTTCTTCATCCATTGAGATAATCATGTTTTCCTTCTCCATCTTCCTAATGTGGTGAATTACATTGATATTTCATATACAGAATCAGACTTGCATTTCTGGCTTGATACCTAATTAGTTTTGATGTATTATATTTTTTATGTGTTGTTGGACTTCATTTGCTAAGTATTGTTGAGGGTTTTAAAGTATATATTTAATTTTTAAAAGAAATTTTTGTTTTAGTTTTATAAACTAAATTCATTTTGGTCACCTTTTTCCAATATATGTATTCAATTCTATACCATTATGTGTTATACTTTAAATTTATCCAGAGCTATATTTCAATTACATGTCAATAAAGCTGGATGATAAAAGTAATTACACATGCATATCCACACACAGCTTCCAACATGCACGCATCATACAATGACACACTGACTTACATATCTGCGCACTCATGTGTCGGACAGATTTCCATACAATCAGCTCATACACACACACATCACACACAGACACCACAGTCATAGACCCCACACACACATACCATACACACTCACTCCACTCAAACCACACATATGACACACACAATCACACCACAAACAGAAACACACCATGTACACACACCCCACAGTCACAACACCCACGCACCACCCAAATGTGTCACACACACACATAGAACCACACACTTCTGTATAGATATGTGACTCTGGCTCCTACCTCCTAAACAGACAAAGTAAGTGTCCCCAGCCGTCACTTCCATGCAGGAATTTTCCACCAGCTGGAACAGACAGTGGGGTGGCAGGGTCAGGGAGACTGATGGCAGAGGCATAGGGAGAAGACACCCCATCTCCCCTCTCACGGTTAGCCCACACTCACCGAGGCAGCAAGCTTTTCCAGGGACTGGAATTCTTCTATCCCATACATTTGGTCTTTTCTTTGTAAAATATCATGCAGCTACAAGGGAAGTGGAGATGGTGGGCACACAGCCAGGGCTTGAGGACACAGCAGATCCTGTCCCAGGAGACAGGCTCTTGCCTTATGCTGTGTTGGACTCCAAGGGCCACACCCTGGTGTCGGCCAGCAGCCCACCCTTAGCGAGTGGAAAGCTCCTTCACCCGCGCCTCTGGTGTGCAGGTTTCCACAGCACTTGCTATGCATTGGCGGGGGCTATGTGTTCTCCAAACAGTTGGGGGGGGGTAGAGGGCCATCATCTGGGGGTCTCTGGGACAGCTGCCTTTGAAAGCATTCCCCACCTGGGCTCAAGAGTGGCACCTGGTTAGCTGAACACCTGCTTAGCTGTTCTGAATTACCTGGCCTTTCTTATAGTCTTTCATGCCCAGGCCGTAAACCTTGGCCCCCATACGCCGAGCTTTCTCAGCCTAAGAGGGAAAAAAAGGTTTGAGTAAAAATACCCCAATACATGGAGCACAAAGCTGGTAATGATGGACTAGACTCACTTCAAACTTAGTTGCTCGTACTGTCCTTGGCAGCAGTGGTCCAGTGGTCAGAGAGATAATCAGGCTGGAAGCGCTGCTGCCTGCAGAAGAAGCAGGGAGTGGCCTGGTCAGCAAGGCACCTGGAGTGACCTGCCTCAGGCTGCCAGGCCCACAGCACTGCTCTCACACCTCCTCCTCCTGGGGAGAGGCCACCCTGACCCGAGTACCCACCACCCAGAGCGCCTGGAGGGAGAAGGGGCCTCAGCCCAGGACCCACTTGACAGACGAGGAGCCTGAGACCGGGTCAGAGTCCTTCCTAGTGGACCTTCACTATGGACAGGTGGCACGGCCTTTGCCCTGAAAGGCAACTGCAGCTACTCACTGGATGAGGACAAGCCTCTCAGGTGAGCGCAGGGAGAAGCAGCCGACCGACTGCACAAGACACCCCCGGGTCAGGGGGCAGTGGGCCCTGTCCTGGGCGGCGCTGGCAGGCACTGCTGCTGGCTCTGTGGGTCCTGCTATTCAGAACTCGAGGTCAAGGTGCTTGGGCAGCAGCCCCCGCCCAGCTCCCCGCCTTTCCCCAGCAGCCCATGCATCCTTCCTGACAAGGGCTGCAACCCTACAGTCTCGATGCAGGTGGTCTGGGCCAAGTACAGCCATTTCCACTGGCGGAGGCACAGTCACAGGATGAGAGTCAACCGGAGGGAAGAGGCTCAAGGGAAAGGAGGCAGAGCCAGAGCTGTGGTGGACAAAGTGTGGGCAGCCAGGGGGACACCAAGGTCTCTGTTCCCTAAACTGAACCCCGTCTGCTCGCCATCCCTGGAAGTTCTCTTTTCTTTTTCATGCAGCCCAACCATAGGTCAAGCACTTGATACCTAGTAAGAACCCGGAATGTAATGCATGAAGCCATGTGGTTCTTGGAAGCATCCCTGGGGGTTTTAACCCTCACTGCACAGAGGAGGAACCTGCAGCACAGAGAGGACAAGGGACTCGCTCCAAGGTCAGCGCTAGGATTGGCCGAGGGGGTCTGCACCAGCCCTCGCTGAGGCCCGCACCTGGCTCTGTCCCACCTGAGCACAGTGACGCCAGCAGGCATCTTACCTCTTGAGTTAGCTCGTTGAATCTGCTCATTTGCCTGCAACAAAATGAAGGAAATTGGTGGAGGGCAGTGAGATGACCCAATAATACTCGAAGAACTGGGTAAAGCAGAATAAATTCTCAGAGCTGTTGGATCTGTACCTTTTTAAATCCTTCCTGCATGTGTGTGGCTCCACTAGGTACTATATTCTGAAGTCTGCTAAGACCATCACGAATTTCATTTCTGAAAAAAACAGTAAAGGGGGTTGAGGAGGAACGAGGGTTGACTGCTGCAAAACAGATCAGCTGTCCTGGTGCCATTCTGCCCTGTGGAGACCTGCCTGGACCACAGAGGACACAAGTGGCCCTGTGGTGACCTCTCTGCCTGTGTTTTTGACACTGACTGGCCTTGGTCAACGCTTCTCTGTCCCGCATTCAGCGGGTGTGGAGGATGCTGCTTTGCTGGTCCCATGGGTAGGGCCTGGCTTTCAATGTGCTCATCTCTGTCTCAGGCATGCAGACCTCGGCGGACTCAGCAAGGGCCCTGCCTTGACCGTCCGTGGTGAGGCGGGAGCACCCATGGCTGCGCACCTGTGAATCCAGCACCGCCAATGTGACTGGCGGTACTGCTGGCACCTAAGGGGTCCCTGGTGAGGGCGCATCACCTTCCAACAGGCAAGGCTGAGTTTGGAAAGGTCACTCTGCTGATACCCCTGCCCTGTCCCCTCCTCCCCTGCCACAGACTCCTGAGGTGGACTTGGTCCCTCCAAGCCACTTCCCCCTCTGGATCGGTACTAAAGGAAGCAGTCAGGATGCTCCGTTAGAGTCTAGGGCTCCTGGGCTTCATGTGCTCCTGAAGAAAGAGACCATAAGCTGGAAAAGAGGCCTGAGGCCCGTCCATGTGGGAGGAAGAGCAGGGACCCCAGGCTGCCATGGGATGGGCTGTCGGCCTCTGTTAAAGCAGATGCAGGGGATGGGACTGGGACACACCAGGGCTGGGGCTTAGGTTCAGGCTAGTGCAGTGTGATGGGCTGAGCTGTCACAGCAAGTCTAAGGAGAACATGGTCCCTGAAGGCTGGCTCTTGCCTTGCGCAGAAGGGATTCTGCCGTGAGGTGCGATCTGAGAGCCCCAGGTCCTGCCCTGCCTGACCAAGCCCAGGAGCTGAGGAGGCTGTGACCCAGGGCCAGTGGAGGCCAAACCAGGCCCTGCCCACCCCAGCACAAACACCCTCCCCTCTTCCTGACACTTTGGGGGAGATTTCCTTTTTGTTGACAGCACCCCCAAATATGCTGGAGCTCTCATCGCTCCCCAGCCTTTGGCCCGGGACTGAGCCTGGCCAGGCTTCACTCCTGCCTGAGCGGGCCTTCTTCTTGGGCTGCCCCCGCCCCATCCCTACTCCCAGCTCTGTGCACTAGGCTGCTTACGCCCTCATCAGGCCCTTCACTTCTTAAGATCTCACCCCGTTTTTCACTCCCCTGAGCCCACTCCCACTTCTGACACCTTCCCTTGAGGAAGGCATCGTCACCTCTACTTTCCAGAGAGGACCCCGGAGACCCTCAAGAGCCTCCCCACAGCTCCCTTGGTTCAGGCTCTGAACCCCTGCCTTGGAGGACGCAGCGGTCCTCCTGTCCCCCACGGGCAGCTCCTCCCCCAGAGGCCCCCGCCCAGCCCCTGCCTCTCTTTCTGCCACCTGCCTGACAGCCCCCCACTGACTTGCTATCTTCCACCTCAACCTCACTCAGGTCTCTCTCTCTCTGAAATGCAGAAGACAGGGACACACAAAACCATGTCTTCCCCTAGCTCACCTAACAGGAAGCACAGCCCCTGCTTCTCCTGGGAGCCAGGCATGGGGAGTGCTGTGTCCACGCACTGGCACCAATACACTCCCTGGGTTCCGATCATTTGCACCATAAGCATCGGAACCTCCCGGCTACTCAGGAGCTCCGTAGCTTCCCACCTCCAGGGCTTTGGGCACCTCGCTGGGCCCTCCTAGCGGCCCACCTAGGATGCTGGCGTGTGATGCTTCCCTCCTGCACCCCAGCCCACACTCATGGGCTCCCTTGTCTCAGACCCACCAAGGGACCAAGCTCCCCTCCACTGAAGCTCCAGCACTTCAGCACTGCCCACCCCCACCTCCTGGTTCTGACTGTGCCTCCCCTCTTCCCCCACTGGCCCAGAGCAGAGAGTGACACACAGAGCAGGTGCCCAACACAGGCCAGTGTTCACAAAGGGCCCACACATCTGTTCCACCAGATCCCAGGCGTCCTTGCAGTGAGCCAGTTCTCAGGAAAGGGAAGAGCGCTGAGAGGACACAGGACAGGTGGAGGGCAGGGCTTAGAGGGGGCGGAGATGGTCTAGCAGCACGGGGTCTGCCAGGGCCAGCGCAGCCAGGGGTCAGTGGGAGCCATGGAGCCGGGGCTGGGGGTCAGAGTGGATGCTGAGGGGAGCCCAGGATGGCCCAGCCTGCTCCCAGTGGGAACTGTCAGCTCCCTGGGCTCTCAACGGACCCCATCCACCAGGCCTGCCTGGGGGATTAAAGCAGTACTTACCTGTCTGAGGTGAGCTTCATGAGGGTGTGGCCCAGAGTGGAGTAGGTGATGAAGGACATCCGCAGGTTAGGGCTGGAGAAGTATGAAGACGAAGTCAACAAGCAACCAGGAAGGGGGTGCATGTCAATTTCCCTGCTCCCGTTCCAAGTCTTTTGCTTCGGGGACCCATTTCCTGAACACTGGAAGTTCCTATAACTTAGTAAAGAATTCTGTGGCCTGTGGAGGTGTGGGACCTTCCTGCTCCCTCTTTATACTCCCCCCCCCCAAATCTCTCTGTTTGTCTCTCTCTCTCTCTCACACACACAGAGGCATGCACAAGAAGATAGATACTCATGTACTTCTGCATGAGCCTCCCAACTGGCCTCTTTTCTACTGTAAAGTTCTTTGAGACTCACCCCTTTTCTCTCCTTGCCCACCTCCCCATGTCCTGATCATCTCAAAGAAATTATTCTACCTCTTTTCAGCCTTTCACACATCCCTCCCTTTTCTCTCCCTCCACTGTCTTCTGCTCCATTGACCCTCATTATTTTTTCTCTCAATTGCTACCATAGGTCCCTAGCTGTGCTCTCTACTGCTCTTGGCTCTTGTTACAAATCATTTTAACCACTAGTATCAGACTTTCTACCTGGAGGACCTCAAGTATCATATTAGACGCTTGCTCAAGAATCATCTGTAGCTCCCAACTACTCACAGTGGAATTCTAAGCCCCTTGGCCTGGCATTATGGCCCTCAGTGGTTCTGGCTCCACAGTGCTCTGTCTAGACTCATCTCTCAGCCTTCCCTGAGCTAACGCTACTTTCCAGTCAAGTAGAGCACTCACTCCACAAGAAACCTCCTTGACCGTTCTTCTGCGCTCTTTTCCGCATTCTTTAGGATCTAGTTCAAAATTCCACATCCCCTAGAAAGTCATACTTGACTTTAAAAAGATAAGAATACTTGCTTTTTCCTTAAAGTTACTAGAAATTCCTTTTCACTTTTCTTTTAGCCCTTGGCACAATTTAACTCGGCGTTTGGTTACTGGTTTGCCTGTTTATTAATCTGTGCGCTCCTCAGGGGCAGACTGTGTCCCCTACAATGTGGCCTGGCCTCAGGCAGGAGCCAAGAAAGCTGCTGAGACCTGATGGAACCAGCGTGATCTGTCCTTTCTGCTTCAGAACACCCCCCTGGACTCTGTGCTCCTGACCAAAGGTACTTCTGTGACCACCGAGTCTAAAGAGCTATGTACCCTGCCCGGCAGAAGAAAACACTAGCCGTACTTTGTGTACATCTCCACCATTTCATCCACTAATTTGCAAATGTCCTTCCAAATATCATTCGCCTTCTGTGACCTGAAAACAAAGAAGACCTGAGTCAGAGGGATGAGGCGCATCCATCCAGTGGGCAGTGTTTCTGCCTCTCAAGCTTCCAGCACACACTTGGGCAAATCCTCCCCATCCCAGGTAGCGAAAGGCTGCCACACTCCCTCAGTGACCTCAGTGGGTCCCCCTGGTGGTGACTTTCATCATTGTGAGTGCTGGGGAGGGTAAACGACCAGACCCATGTGCAGGGGGATGAGGGTCTTTGGGTGGCAAACCAGGATGGTTGGTCATTTTACTTGGGGCTTTAAGACAAGGAGAGAGGGAGAATTTGTTGGTTAGAAATGCCTCCAGCGATTCTGACACGTTGGCTCTCGTCCCTCACGTATGGACACCCAACAGGTACCCTGTCCTCAGGCCAGGGAGCATGTGTTACTCAGACTGTTTTATTACCATTTGTTTTCTCATCAGCCTGCAAACTAGGCCTGGGACACTGCTGTCCTGACATCATGATACCCACCAGCAGGGAAAACTGCAGGCCCTTCCTGGTCTCCGTCAAGTTTTTTGCTCCCATTGTCTTTAACTTTAGTGCCAGGATGGAGACTGAGGAGGCTGAAGCGGGTGAGGATGAGGAGTGTGCTGTGCTTTCAGATACACCTGGCCTATCCCACTGTAGCCATGCTCTAGGCTTACTCCTCACTGATGGCCTGGGGATGGGAAATGGGTGCATAGGGCCCATTCTTGGACACCTTCAGCTCCTCTTCCCCTTTGCAGAATCCAGCAAGACTCAGTCCTGTCACACCCACTAACCTCTGGGCTACTTCATCCAATGTCTAGGAGCTTTCCCCCTTTCCAGTTGATTGCATAAGCAAATACCTGCCCTACTCTACCTCCCAGAATGTTTTGAGGATGACAGATGTGCAGTAAAGGGCTCTGGGGACCGTAAAGTGCTTCAGTGATATTGGGAACCATACCACTGTTACTACTGAATGAATAAAATTTGTCCTCAGCCCCACGGAGGAGCTGAAAATGGAACCTAGGCAATCTGTCCAGTCTGAGGACACGCCCCTCCCTTTCCTTCCTTGAGGGCCAGAAGGTACAAAATGCACAGCCCTGGTTTCCCAAAGCCACGTGCAGACAGGCCAGACTGTTCATCACGTGCACACAAACTGTAAAGAAAGAAGCAAAACATTTAGAACCAGCCAAGCTAAGGACTTTCTAAGCAGTGGCACTAGGAGAATGCCTAACAGATGACAGCAATCTCCCTGGGGCCCAGGAAAAATAGAGGTCATTCGGGTAAATAACAAAACAAAACAAACACCAAACAAACCCAGAAATCACAGTGAGCTCCTTCCAGTGCTGACAAGACAGCTTCTAGCAATCACCTGCCCCTCCAGCTGTTTAAGGGACGTGCAGGGCACAGATCCAGGTCAAGCTGATGGAGAGACTGACAACCATCCAGAAACTCTATGGTGTTTTGTTTACTTTCCAAATATAAATGTTCCTGGGAACAAAGGCCTGGGGCACTAATTCTAACTCAGGAACAATGAGGCCACAGAGGTGTGTTCCTTGGGTCTAATCAAGACTGTTCTTGTCTCCACTCTCTCAGAGGCTGGGTTCTCTTGGACTACTTCCTGTCATCAGTGGTCCTGTGGCCAGAGGTGCCCTGAGGAGCACCTGGGCCAGGCGGGAGAGCCACTCACGCGTCCACTATGAAGTACAGGTCAAAGGCACCGTCGCAGGATTTCAGCTTCTTCCAGTTGTTTCTATGATGGCTGGTGCCCAGGTGGAAGCTTCTGTGGTTTGGGAGGTGGTGCAGGGATCTCCCTGGGCTCAGTTGTAGAGGCTGTAGCGCCAGCATCAGGAAGAGCATGGAGCCCGGCATCCCGGGCCCAACATTCCCCATTTTCTTGGCCAGCCCCCGTGGTCCCACTAGACCCTGGCCACTTCAGGCCACCTCAGGCTGGGGCATGTGCTACCTTCGCTGGTTCCAAGGGACCACCACTCCTCCAGCCCTTTCACTAAGGTGCACTGCTGCTGTAAGCCTCCCCTGGTATCTGCCCTGAGGGCAGAAGAGGCAAGAGGCTGGCCTCGGGAGCTGTCCTCACTACCTGCATAATCCTCCCCTGTGATGTCCCTTATGATGGACAGAAAGGTTGGCATGGTGGCTTTGTGATCCGCAGGTCTGCTCAGTGTCCTGCTATTGACAGTCCCAGTGGGGAGGCATGGGTGGGGGTAAGATGAAGCGTCCATTTGTTCTTTATCCCAATCCCTCTCAGGTGGCCATTAAATTCCCCGGGAAACCCTGCCTTTCTGTCAACTGAAAGAAGGCAGCTGAGGTGGCTTAGCTAAGGACATCACTGTTGGGTCAAGGAATTGGGAGCCTAGAGTGCTGCAGTGGTCACTCGTGTGACCCAGTGGATGGAAGGGTCTAGAAGTGGAGGAAGGCCTGTAAGGATGTCAAAGTCCTTTGTGAATGAGGGACATTGCAGTTATCTTCTTCTGTGTAGCAAATCACCCCAAACTCAGTCGCATAAAACAAGAACGATTTTGTTATCCTCCTGGGTTCTGTGACCAGAAATCAGAGAAGGCTGAGTGGCGACGGCTTGTCTCTGTTCTATGTGGGCATACACAACTCTAAGTCAAAAGTGATTAAAAAGCCAAGACTGTGAATGTAAAACTTTTTAGAATACCTTAACCAATTGATTTTATTACCTTCATTTTTATATGCATAAAAGGAGAGTGATATATGTTAAAATCCTCTAGTAAGCTTAGATATTTCAATACGTGAAACATAAATTGGAAGTGATCTAAAGCATTTCTGGAGTGGTATTTAAAATAATGGAAAATTTTAAATAAATGGTGTTTTGGAATTGAGACAGTTGGTGTACTTCTCCCAATAACCTAATAGGTTTTCCTTGCTTCATATTCTTCATGACACTTTACTATTGTCCTATTTTTATATATTTTCCTATCGATTCAGCATCTCTTTTTGGTCTTAATTTGCATTCTTCTCATTACTAATGGGATTGGTCTTCTGTTCTAGAGACTTAGGGTCCTTTCTGAAGGAGGTAACAGGTGTCAGGGCCTGTTCCAATTAATTCTTGAGGTTTATGTGCTTGGTGAGCTTGGAACGTGAACCTACATGTGGTCAGCAGGCTTTTACAGAGAATGTTCGTGTATAGGAACCCCATGTCTTGGTACCCAGAGTTGAAAGTCCCAGTCATGACTTTTCTTACACCCCTGTCCTCATCAGACACTTCTTGATGATTCTGAGAGTTGGCTTCTATCAGAAAATCAACTGCACAGGATCATCCCCACACTGATACAGGGACCTTCTCGGGGGGAGAGAGGGCATCCTTGTCAAGTTCCAGGTCTCAGGGAGAAGCTGTCCCCATTGAACCACTGTGGATAAGGTTAGCTGAGAGAATTTGTGCGGATGCCTTTTGTCAGGCTGTTCCTGTTATGATGCTGGACTTGAACTTATTACAACTTTTTTCTTCATTCATTGAGATAATCATGTTTCCCTTCTCCATTTTGCTGATGTGGTAAGTTGTATTGATATTTCAAACCTGAATCAGACTTGCATTTCTGGGGTGATCCCTCATTGGTCTTGATGTGTTGCCCTTTCTATACATTGCTGTATTTCATTTCCTAGTATTATGTTCAGGATTTAAAAAGTACCTTTTCTTATTTCTTAATTATATTTTTGGTTTTGAGTTTTAAAAAAGTAATTACTCCAGCTTCATCCCAGCTGGAGTCATACGTTGGTAGATTTGGAAAGGACTGTGGAGATAATTTAGCCCAACCCCAGTTTATTGATGGGAAACTGAGGCTGAGAGAGATGGGATAGTCAGTTCAGGGTCACTCACTGGATTGATAAAGCCACTTATGTCTCTTCTAGGAACATTGGCTGTCATTAATCTCTGATGTCAATGGCATCTCCTTTGAGGAATCAGTCTGGAAAGGATGTTAGGAGAGGCTCAGATGTCCCTGGTGGCACAGTTTGGACATCCTTTCAGGATAAAATGGCAAATGAAACCCAGGGTCACACAGGAGTGGGATGAAGGGTAACACTGGCATGTGTTTCCTCAGGAGCTGTTGAAAGCTCAGAGGTTAGACATAGAATCTGACTTTTTTTTTTTTTTTTTTTTTTTTTTTTGCGGTACGCGGGCCTCTCACTGTTGTGGCCTCTCCCATTGTGGAGCACAGGCTCCGGACGCGCAGGCTCAGCGGCCATGGCTCACGGGCCCAGCCGCTCCGCAACATGTGGGATCTTCCCGGACCGGGGCACGAACCCGTGTCCCCTGCATCGACAGGTGGACTCTCAACCACTGCGCCACCAGGGAAGCCCTAGAATCTGACTTTTTGATGGGGTAAAAGTTTGGGAGAAGTCGGAGAGGAGGCAGGAAAAGGAGACCTAAACCCTCAACATACCCTCATTTGGTGTTTGGGTCACATGGTTGACTTGGTGTTCACCTCTGGGGGCTCTGGGAGGGCGACATGGCCAGTGCAACCAAAGCAGGCTTGGCGACACACACTTGGGTTTCAATCCCAGCTGCGCCTCATCCTTGCAGGCGACATGGGGCAGGATGCTTAGTATTGCAGGACTTGGGTCCTCTTCATCTGTGAAAGAGGGTGATGACCCTCCATGTGTGCTGAAGATGGAAGGAGGTGACATATGCAAAACATGTGTCACAGACTCCTGTTGCCAAGATAGTGAGAAGGAGGGCAGGCACCTGTGCTTCCTTTTCCAGGTGGGGCAGGAGGCAGGGCAAGAGGAAGGAGCTAAGATGAACTCAAGTGATGTTCCTGTGAGGAAGGAGCGGAGCTGTCCCCTCCTCACGGTCCTCCTGGGCTCAGGAGACATATTTGTTAATGATGACAACTCGGAACACTCAGCTGAGTGTGGTCCAGCAAACCTCTCACAAGCTGAGGGAGCGCTTGAAGATGGGCTTGCAAGCCTTAAGAACTTGCTGGTGGAGCAGATCAGGGAAGGGCAGGGATGAATGTCTTCCCAGAAGGGCTGATGGCTCCCTTTCCTCCTGGGTACCACCCTCACTTATGGCCATTGTGTGTCTCCCCTGCAGCCGTGAGCGCCTCAAGGGCAAAGCAGAAGCTGATTCACCTGTTAGTGCCCAACAGGTGGTCACAAGAGGGCATTTGACAGTTGACAGGTGAGCAGAGGAGAAGCAAGTGGATGAATGTGTGAAGAACAGTTGTGGTCACTTCAGGAGAGTGGAGAGGGAGACCCACACTTGGTGCAGGGGCAGGGCCTGGTGGAGAGATGGCTGCCCCCAGGTGTGGGAGCAGGGAACAGGAACAGCTCCAGACCCAACCCGCCATGTCTGGATGTTACTGTCCAGCTTTTACCTTCTGGTCACCTGTGCTGCAGCAGCTCCCGTGTCCAGGGGTTTAAAGTGTCCAAGCACATGTGAGGATTTGTGAGGAAAGCTGGCATGCAGAGCAGCAAGGAAAATAATCTGCTGTGAATCAGGGTGCAAGCGTATTAGAGTTGTCAACCAAGTCAAAACTAACTGGTGGAAGCCTTGTGTCAGTACAGCAGCTGCTGGTTTGACAGATGCTGACAGATGAGGGGCAGTACTGAGCCTGGCCTCTGCGTGGCAGAGTTGTGCGGTGTGGTCCCTCCTCTGTGATGGAATTCTGAAGGTGAAAGCAGGTGGCATTGCGCTCTGAGTCAGGGTGAGTTGCTGCATCTATAGCAGTCTGGGTTCTTTAGATACCAAAAACAAAGACCGACTCTGGCCATCTTAGTCAAGAAGATTAGTTAGAAGGTTTTGGTAAGGGTGAGAAGCGATAGGAGAGGAGAGGATAGATCCCAGCATCAAAGGGAGGACTGGAGAACTAATCTTGGAAAAACACAGGGATTGAGCTGCTTCAGAGAGTCTGGTAATCCCCTCAAACTGAAATTAGGTTTTCTTAGGAAGGATGCTGGCAGCATAAATTCAAACCAAACCATCGGATGTCTGCTTTACTCTCATAGTTATCATGTAATCCTGCCTTCCCATTTGCTGGTTTGAGAACCTGGGTACGAAAGAGTGCCCTTAAGTCCGGTGCAGCCAACACTTCCTGAGAGTGTGCTACTTGCCACCTCATGAAGTCCTGTGGGGCACACAGATAAATAGACACGCAGTCTTTCTCCAGGAGGAGAGGGTCAGGCTGGGTAATAGCAAGGACAGTGTTGGGGCCCCAGCAGGCGCCACACACCCTGAGCTTTGGCTCTGCAACCCTGACAGCAAATCTGGCAGTCCTCACACAGGATAAATTTGCTAGCTGTGGAAGGGCATAGCACTGGATTATAATTTCTATTGGGGATAAAAGTAGTCCTCTCTCAGCCTTCAGTTTAGGTACTGGCCCCTGGAGTGTGGGCAGAACTTTTCTGTGAGTCTCTGCACTGGGGATCAGGACCCCTGACTTGCGCCCCTGATCTACCTGCTCTATCTGGCAGGCGGGGCAATTATGAGTACCTCAGCCCACCATCTGGACTGTGACCCGGGCAGGGCATCAGATGGGGGGTGGGTGCCTGCTTCCACCTCCCAGGGTAGCCTGAGGACATGAGGGTTAATGAAGGTAAGCTGTTCTGAGGTCTGTAGAGAAAGGAGCTGTGCAAGTTGATGGCTCTTACTGTGACCCTCTTCCTTTTCCCTCCCCTGACGCACTCAG
The DNA here is from genome assembly GCF_964374135.1 of Grampus griseus. Lineage (NCBI taxonomy): Eukaryota > Metazoa > Chordata > Mammalia > Artiodactyla > Delphinidae > Grampus > Grampus griseus. The sequence continues at coordinate 38,931,968 of NC_139010.1, forward strand.
TGGGGATGGAGTCACAGGTGGGTCTGGATGGCTTAGTATGAATAGAAGGGTATCATTTAGGGGTGGCTCTTTGTCCTACTAAACTTGTGTCCCTCAACCTTTTCCTCATGACTGGAGGATGCCTAGACCTTCTTTGCCTGTGCTATTTTATTTTCACCATTGCTTCTTGGAAAACTCCTATTCATCCATCAAACTCCAGAGCTAATGTCACCTCCTTGATGGGGCATTTCTTAGGTAGCACATTATTAGTGACTATTCATCCCTGATCCTACAACAGTTGTCCCACACCATTAACACAGGCTTCAGTAGATCCTACTATAACTAGGCTTTCTTCCTCTTACTGAATGTGCAGTAGTGGCTCCACTGTATTCATCTTTTTATCTACAGGCTGAGCAGAGATTTGTATTTGTTGAATAAATAAATGAAAATCACCCCTAAGAGATATGGAATGGGTTTCTGTGTCTGGACCATATGCCTTGCTCAAAACAGTCCTTGCAAAACACTTGTGATTTAATTCTTACTTTTTTTTAACTGCCTTGCACCTGCTTTTGCAGTTCCCTCTGACTTCTCTTTTTGTATTGTATTTTCTTCCTGCCCTTTGGAGGATTTCCTGCCCCCTTTCTAACACCAGGAGGGTGTCTCTGGTATTCCAGTGCCCAGAATTCCAAATCATTTGGGTCTCATGGGTGGTGTGCTGGTAAATGTTTAATAATTGGCTCTCCGCATGTAGTTACAACAGGAATGTCAGATGGTATTTTCATTTGCGGTAAAGTTAACATGAAAATGAAACAATGAAGACAGCTGTCTAAATTTCACTTGTTTCTCAGTGTTTTGGATGATGTCTTTTTCAAAATAGAGAATAGTTTAACAGTTGAAGAATATTCTTTCAAATTTTTGCACTAATCACAATGGAAAGAATTCAGACAGGACATAATTTTTAGTTTAAACAGAATTAACTTTTCCCCCTCACATTCTTAAGTCCAGAAAAACAATGAACCAAGAAATGAAGCCCCGATTTATAGCATATGCCATAGATGCTCCCATTATGGCTGACTTGATGTCATTAGATGTGGAGTTGGGCAGAAATGCACAGAAGCAGGGCACCATAGCCCACATACAGGCCCAACAGTTGCGGTACCATCCGCAGCAAGATATTCAATAGTGAAAACTAGTAAAAGAATTAGGAATTGGTGAGTTTGGGATATTTATGGTGTTTATATAATTTATTAATAGTTTACTTAATGTGGGTTTTGATAATGGCTGTGTTAAAACAGCTTGTTCACAAAATTCCTGAAAATCTCACAAGGCACTGTGAGCTGGCTCCGAACCACCACTGGCCACATGCCACAAAAAACGCTTTACTCAAAGAGAGGTGAGGGGAGAGAGGACACTTTTGGGGGACAGAGTAGCATGTATGTGTCCCCTCAGCCTCTTCATGTGGTGAGCTGTACTCAGTGCCACAGTGACAGGTTCTGCTGGTTCAATCAACCTGTGTATGCCATCCCTTCTACTTGGCTTTCCTGCACCGTAGTGGTGGAAAAGCTAAATGTACATTTTATAGACCCCTTTCAGTGAGGACATGGGCTTTTGACATGGATCCCTCCAAGCATCTCCACCCATCAGTGCACCTGGATAGGAATTCTAAAAGGTGTGAGGTGATATCTCATTGTGGTTTTGATTTGCATTTTCCTAATGAGTAGGATGTTGAACATCCTTTAATGTATTAATCTATCACATGTATTGTTTTGTGTATGTTGAACCATCCTTGCATTCCAGGGTAGAATCCCACTTGATTATGGCGTATGATCCTTTAAATGTTCACTACTACTTTGTTGAGATTTTTTCCGTTATATTCACCAGGGGTATTGGTCTATAGTTTTCCTTTCTTAAATGTCCTTTTCTGCCTTTGGATTCAGGGTAGTGCTGGCCTTGTAAAGTGTCTTTGGTAGTGCTTCTTCCTCTTCATTTTTGCGGAAAAGTTTGAAAAAGATTGTTGTTCATTCTTCTTTAAACATTTGTAGAATGTACTAGTATAACCATCTGGTTCTGAGCGTTTCTTTGTTGGGATGTTTTGATTACTAATTGAATCTCCTTACTCATTATTGGTCTGTTAAGATTTTCTATTTCTTCAGGATTTAGTCTTGGTGGGTTGTACTTTCTAGGACTTTCCCCATTTCTTCAATATTGTCCGATTTGTTGATGTGTAGTTGTTAAGTAGTAGAGTTTTATAAATACTTTAATTTTGGTAATATCAGTTTTCATGTCTTCTCCTTCATTTATAATTTTACCAATTTGGTTTCTCTTTCTTTTACTCGCTTAGTCTAACTAAACTATTGTCAAATATGTTTATGTTCTCCAGAAAACTAACTCTTCATTTTGTTAATCTTTTATATTGTTTTCTTGTTTTCTATTTCATTTATTTCTGCTCCAATCTTTATTATTTTCTTCCTTCTACTAACTTTGTGCTTTTATTAATAGTTCCTTAGGTTGAAATATTTTTTTCCTTAAAATATGCATTTACTTCTATAAATTTCCTCCTTAGAAATGTTTTTGTTGCAAACTGCATGATCTGGTTTACATACTGTGTTTGCCTTTTCAAGATATTTGTTTGTTTTTAAAAAAGTCTTCTCTGGTCCACTGGTTGCTCAGGCATGCGTTGTTTAATTTTCATGTAATTTAGCATCTTCCAGCTTTCCTCACGATATTCATTCCTACTTTCATACAATTGTAGTTGGAGAAAATGCATGGCATGATGTCAGTCTTCTTAAATTTATCGAGACTTGCCTGTGGCCTAAAATATGACGTATCCTAGAAAATGGTCCATAGGTGCTTGAGAAAATTGTATATTCTGCTGCTATTGTATGAAATGAAATGTGTATATCTTTTAGGTCTCTTTTGGTCTATAATTTTGTTCAAGTCTGCTGCTTCCTTATCAATTCTCTATCTGGATGATCCTTCCATTGTTTAGAGTGGTTATTAAAGTCCTCACCTATTATTGTGTTATTTTTTTGCCTTTTGTTCTGTTAATAATTGCTTTATATACTTAGGTGCTCTGATATTGAGTGCATGTATATATGTGCAATTGCAATGTTTCTTGACGGATTGTCGTTTTTCTTTCTTTTTATCATTATATAATGACCTTCTTTGTCCCTGGAGCATTGTTAGCTCAAAGTCTATGTCGTCTGATGTAAGTATAGATATCAATGCTGTCTTCTGGTTACCATTTGCTTGAGTATCTTTTTCCATTCCATGACTGTCAGTCTTTGGGTGTCTTTAAGGCTAAAGTAATTCTCTTGTGGGGAAACATATTTCTGGACCGCTGTTATTTCCTTTTTTTTTTGGTCCATTCAGCTATTTTATGTGTTTCTATTGAATTTAATTTTTTTATGTTTAAAATAATTATTGATAGGTAAATACTTACAATTGCCATTTTGTTAATTCTTTCAAGTGTTTTATAGGTCCATTTTTCCTAGCTTCTTATCTTGCTGTCTTTTGTTAATTGATGACTTTTTGTAGCAGGTATGCTTAGATTCCTCTTTTATCATCATTTTTATATCTACCAGAGGTTTTATCTTTGTGGTTATCATGAACCATACCTAAAATATATTTATAACATCCTATTCTAAGCTGATAACAACATTGATAGCATACATAAATTTTCCCTTTATTTCTCCATCCTTCACATGTTAGGTTATCAATATAAAAATTTATATATTTTTATGTTTCGTATCCAGTGATATTATTGTAGTTATCGTTGTTTAATACATTTTAACCTCTTAACTAGTGTTCTAAGTGAATTACACACCCAAATTACAATATTACAGGGTCTGATTTTGACAATATGTGTCATTAGTGGTGAGTTTTACAAACTTCTTATGTTTTCACAATGCTAATTATTATGCATTTATTTCTGCTTGATGAAATTCCTGCAGGAAATCTTGTACAGCAGGTCTTCTGGTGATGAACTCTTTCAGTTTTGTTTGTTTTGATATATTTTCAATCTCTTTCTTCATTGCTGAAGAACAGATTTGCTGGGTACAATATTCTTCTTTGACAGGATTTTTTTTTCTTTCTATACTTGAATACATCACCCCTCTCTCTCCTGGACTACAAAGTTTGTATTGGGAAGTCCCTCTAAATTCTTATGGTGGTGACTTACATGTGGTGACTCATTTTTTCTTGTTGCTTTCAAAATCCCCTGTGTCTTTGACCATAGACAATTTACTTACAATGTGATTTCCCATAGCCATTGCAGAGTCAACTTATTTGGGATTCTTTGCACTTCATGAATTTGGATGTACATCTCTCATTCCATGTTTGGTAAGTGTTCAACTCTTTTGTTTCAAACATACTGTCTTTTTCTCTTCCTCTTCTCAATGGGACTCCCATAATTCACAATTGTTTCTGTTTGTAATGTCCCATAGTGTTTCTTCACTCTTAAATTAATTTTTCTTTTCACTCCTGTGGCAGGATAACTTCAAATGACCTATCTTTTAGTTCACTGATTCTTTTTTCTGCTTGCTCGAGTTTGTTGAATCTCTTTATTATATTCTTCAGTACAGTCATTGTATTCTTCAGCTCTAGTTTCCAGTTGTTCTTTTGATGGTTTCTATTACTTTGTTGAACATCTCATTTTGTTGATACATTTTTTTCCTGAATTTCATGAAGTTGTGTGTCTATGTGTGTTTCTTGAATTTCACTAAACTATTTTAAGAGGATTATTTTGAATCTTCTCTACAAGAGTACATAGATCTCTTTTTCTTTAGAGAGTTTATTCATTTCTTTTCATCATCTCATGTTTCCTTGATTCTTCATGGTCCCTGATTTGTTGCATTGGTATGTGCACTGGTCTTTGAGTAAGCAGTCTCTTCTTCCCTTCTTGGACTCTGTGGTCCATGGTGTTGCTTCATCTTCACATATATATTCTGTGATTTTCACAGTGAATTCTTGCCTGTTGATAGTCCTCTAGCATGTAAGTGTGGAAGGAAACCTGATCATGTCTTCAAAGTATTCTTTAGGAGGGATCTGAAAAATTGGGAGGTGTGTCTCTGTCATCAGAGGAGCTGATGGGAAATTGGGACCCTGCAATTACCTTAATATTATGAGAAATATTAAGGTACAAGAAGGGAAATTACATTTCTGAAGGAGGTAGTAGGTTTGAGGACCTATTTTTGACAGTGTCTTGGAGATTACATGGGTGGTGGCCTTGGATGTTAACCTACATGTGGTCAGCAGTTTACAGAGAATTCTCAAGTGTGGCAACCCCACGTCCTGGTATCCAGAGCTGAAAGGCCCAGTCATGGTTTCTTCTAACACCTTGGTCCTCAACGCACATTTCTTGATGTCTCTGAGCTCATCATCCTCTCCCTCCCTGGGGCAGAGGAGGAAGACATTAACTACTGGGCCCCTGAGTCTTTACAAGTGACCTGGCCCTGTTCTGAGCATACTGTAGCAGTTACTGTCACCCTCATGGCACCCTGTAGAGGAGACACCATTATCCCTCTTTTCAGTGAGAATTTGAAGCACAGGGAGATTAAGTAACTTGCCCAGGAGATTAAGTAACAGCAAGTGAGTAATGGACACCAGACTATATTCATACATCAAAGATATTTTGGGCTTTTTGGAAAGAGCATATTTTGGCTAAAACCCCACATATCTCAACCCATGGTGACAGATGAAGACCTGTCTGTGGGGAATGAGACTCATCATGTCTACATCCACAGGACACCAGGGTGCTTTGTTCTGGCAGGAGCAGTATAGCTGCATCTCATACAGTGGAGCAGTGCTTACCAGGTAACAAACTCTCTTGCTGATCAACAACAAATCCCAACTCCTTTTGACTGGAAACCCAAACACAGTATATGTGTCCAATTCAGTACAAAAGGGGCTCTTAACAATTTTGTGTTTTGGTGCTTTAGATGTTGGGCTACGGGGGTGGGAGTGACAAAGTACTTCTGCAGAGCTTCCGGGCAGTACGAGGGATCAGCGGCAGCATCCTGGAGAGTGACTGAGAGCATATGGGTGGGAGATGTTGACCATGTGAACAGCAGCTACTGAGGGGGAAGCACTCCTGGCTGGGTTGAAGGCAGATCTTTGGGCCGCAGAACATTTGTGTGCAGTGGGGATTCATTAAGGTGAAGTTGATGCACCTCCCCTGTGTGAAGAAGAGTAGAGAGAGAAGGTTACTGAGAAGCCATTGGAATTGGGAGCAGAAGGCTGTGGTTTCCTTGGCTCAAGGGGATTAGGCTCAGTACCTGTCAGGATCCCCAGGGTGCGCCTTTGTTGATGCCCTTCCTCTCCCTAGGTGCCGGCCTCCAGCCTGCGCTCCTAATACTAGATTCTGTTCAGATATTGGACATCTGCCCTCCCTTCCCTATGGAGCCCCGTTGTTCTGACTCTGGACTCCCTTTGCTCTGGTGTTGAACTTGCCTGCTCCCCTCTGCACTGGGAGCCTGGTTAGCAAGGACAAGGGCTTATTGCCATTGTAGCCCCAGCATTGCCCAGGCTCTCTTGGTGAGTATGTGCCAAAGGGATGGGTTCTCACTACAACCCTCAGGCTGGGGTTGGGTCCACAGTGCAAGGGCAGGTGATGGTGCCCTCAGATGGGTGATGGGCTCTGGAGGCAGCAGCACATACAGACCCCTTGGTTTGGGTAGAGATTGATGCAGACCCTTTGGGACACCATAATCTGTCTGCAGCACCACAGGGAGGGTGGTGAGCACACTGACCAGCTGACAGCATCTCTGGGCAGCCCTGGACTGGATCTGTCAATGGGACTCCAGGACCTCTGGACTCTGGGTTATTCGGACTCACCTGGACACTTTCTTAGCCTCAGCAAAAATTGACCTAGCATTCTTCATAACTGCATTATTTCTTCAGTGGCATTTTATTATTTTATCCCTGTTTTTGTCAAAAAAAGGTAAGGCTTGGAGCGTTTCAGAAACTAGACTAACTTCGCAGATTTAGTAACAGGTTGAAGTCAGTACTTTCCTACAGTCACTCCTGAAAATGCCAAAGGGACCTTTCCCCATCCCTGCACAGTGCCCCGCAAAGCAGATTTCTGTGCCCTATATTGTCAGATCCAAAATGCCTCCTTGTGTCACAGAAATGACCTAAAGCCTCTACACAGGAGCACGTGTAACTAGAAGTGCCCATTCATTCATTCATGATCAGAGGGCTCAGTGTGTGTGGACCACATGCAGTGGAACAACTGGATTTGGTGCCCTTGCAACGCTCTGACCTGCAGGACTGGTGTGCCTCTGTCCCCCACACCCTATGGGGTGACACTGGGTATCTTGTGAACATCTTGACCATTGCATTGATGAGGACAGTACTTGATTTCGAGCCTTTCAATTCAGCAAGCCCTACAGCCCCAGGGCATACACACTGGCTGTTTCCTCCATTTGGAAGGACCTCTCTGGATTTATTTTTATCAGTTATTTCTCAGCTTAACTGTCACTCTCACAGATTCTGATCTGGCCAAACAGGCCCTCACTGAGATATTCATGACTTTCAAGTGTCTAGAGAGCTGTCTAGAGACAGGTGGAGAATGGGGCTTCTGTGCAAGCAAGGCTGGGACTCAGAGCTCGATTCACACCCAGAGCCGGGAGCCCAGCTGCAGAAGGAGCCCCGACACCACTGTCACCAGACAGTGTCTCTGCTGGGTGTGAGCATGCCTCAGGTGTGTCACCAGCAGTGTCCAGAGGCTTTCAGGCCTATCCAGAGCTTCTAAATGCCCACCTGTCCAGCCACCAAGAGCCAGTGTTTTCCTGATTCAGTGAATGTGGTCAGTACAGACCTCACTATAGATCGTGGGACTGCAACATCCTCCAGGCCCCTGGCCCGGTCTGTACAAAAGGTCTGAGCATGGGGACACCCAGGAATATGATGCCCAGGCAGGTGCTTCCCAAGAGAACCAGGAGCAAGGTCCTCCTCAGATCTGGAGGCCTGAGAAGGGCAGCTCTCTGATGGTTTGGGGGTAACCATCATGAGACCATGAGTGCTGACCCGAATGGGGGGCAGAGCAGTGAGAAGGGTGGAGCCAGGCTCAGAATTAAAGTCCCGCTCTGCTGCTCCCATCCTTTGTGAGCTGGGACAAGTCACTCAGCCTCTCTGTGGGTCACACCCGCCTCCATAGAGCTGGGATCTACCAGTACAGTAGTATCTACCTGTACATTCACTGGGAGGATTAAAGCAGTGAAAACATGTAAAGTTCTTGAGGAACTGACCCACAGAAAGGACACAATAAAATTATCTATCATTATTATTATTAAATAACAAGGATGACAAGTGGAGAAATTGGGCTTCTCCCCACTGTCACAGGCACTGACACAAGGAGGGCATCTTTACTACCTGGTAAAACCAGTCAGTGTTGATCAGACAACATTGGGGAGGGGGTGTCACCATGTCCTCCGCCACTCCTGCAGCTGAGTGAGCAGCCCAGGAGGGTCTCATGGATGGGGTGCAGCCAGCAGTCCCACAGGGTCAGGTAGGCAGTGGGGAGGGATGATGGACGGGAGTCCAACAGGCCTCTCCAGCCCTTTTCGCTTAAGATTGGAATTGCTGGGCATTGCTCTGGAGAAGAAAGGTCCTGACATCCTTGAGACGAGGACGCAGGGGAAATGCACGGGCACCATGTTGAGAATCGTCTGGAGGCTCACGAGCTCCAGGTCTCCACGCCTTGGGCGTTCCTCTCGGCAGATGCCCGGACAGTGCTCTCTGACCCACAGTCCCAGGGGCAACTGTCAAGGGCAAAAGCAAGACCCCAGCCCACGGGGAGCATCCCTGTGCCCTGCTTACCATGTCCCTGGGCGGACACCACATCAATGGCAGCTGGATGCAGCGCTGGACAAAGTCATAAAAAGTATCCAGTTTTCCCTGAAAAGCAGATGTGGTTGTGAGGAAGCTACAGGCACAGACGCTGCGTCCAGATGGGTGGTGTCCCCTCTGTCTCCCATGGCTTCCCAGGGCTGTGTCCCCACAAACTGGCTGAGACAGCACTGCAGCCATCACCTGGGGCAGGGGGCTTAAAAGTCTTCTGTGTTTGTTGGGAGCTCGTCACTGTGGGTCACAGATTGTTTTGGGTTCTGGAACAAATCGGTACTTTTGGTGTAGGAGGAGAGGTCGGGGCTACTTTTGAAAAAAGTGTCAAAGTTTGGAGGAGACATGCAGTAGCCAAGGAGAGGTCCTCAAGGAGCAAGGTGAGGGGGGCATGGGGACTGGGCAGGAGCCTGAAGAAGAGGGAAGAGGGCCTGCTTTTGGGGGGCTCAGAGGGAGAAGGCAGGGAAGAGTCCCAGTCCCTGCTCAGGGGGAAGGGTCCTGAAACGGGGGAAAGAGAGAGATGAGGAAACCAAAGAACCGGTGAAAACGTGGACGTGGTGTGGGCGGAAGGTGGGGCCGGGCCTGAGGCAGGAACGAGCCCCTGGCAGGTGCTTCCTCCCTCTCTGGAAGGTGAGCTCTGTCTTCTCCGTGCCCTCACACTGACTCTCAGGGGAGATGCGGGGCCCGCCCTCCGGCTGCCATTTTAAGCTCCCAGGAGGACCAATGGATCCCACAGCGACAGAGGCAGGACCAGGGGGAGGAGGGCAAAGCTGAACCCAGAGATGGTGGGGTCTTCCTTCCTCAGACCCGCTACCTGGGACCCTCTTCGTCCCTGTCATCTCTCAGCCCCCTGCCAGCTGGGGTCTCAGTCACCTGGGGGAGGGAAGTGACTCCCCTTCCTCCATGTGGCCCTTGTCACCCCATCTCAGGGGCCTCAAGGACAATGCAGTGAGCTGTCTCCCTCCCTCACTGAGCAGACAGGAGCCGTAGGCACTCCCGGGTAGTTTAATGCTGGTAAGATCTTGGCTCAGAAGTTTCTTTTCTTTTTCATTTTTTTTCCCCCTGACTGGTGTGTGTCTGTTTGTCATTACATGGTTTCACTCATGCAGCCACTGGCCATTGAAACCCAGGAGATTGCCAGAGCAGATGACAACCTCTGTGAGAATCAGGAATTGGCCGGCTGTAGGTCAGCCCCCAACGTCCAGAATCCTGGGCCCATCCCAAGGCGAGGTCCCTGGTGCTGAGACTGCCTGGAGGCAGGGGGCACCTGAGCCTTCAGCTCTTTGTCCTCCCCTGGGCCATAGGGTCGGGAGGGTCTCTGGTTGTTCTCTGTCACCGAGAGGTGGGAGACCAGAGCCCATAAAGCTCGTCTCCATCCAAGCCAGGTGTTTTAGGCCCAAGTCTGTGTGCATTGAACTGGCTCCCCCTCCTCCAAACCTCCAGCCTTGAGGGGCTCATCCCTCCCTTCCTAAGGGTGCTTGTCACCTCCATCTGTTTCATCCTGTCTTCTTGGCACCCACAGCAGGAGACAATCACCCTGGTCTGTACAGGGCATGGCTTCTAGAAAGAGAAAAAAATTGCAGTCTTTCTTGTCTGGCAGCTCCTGGGTGCAGATCCATGACATCTGTTGCCCCAGCACCTGTCAAGTACTGGCGAGTCAGCAAATGTTTGCTGGAGAATCAAGGACAAATGAGCAGCGCCCGGCACGTAGGAGAGTGGCCTCCATGTGAAAAACACACCAACTCCTTTTGGTTTACAAAGATGGCTCTTCTCCAAACATCAACAAACTCTATCCTGTCCCCTTGGTTCCTGGCAGCCACCCTTGCAGAAGAAGCTGGGCGTGAGGCTGTGCCATGTGACGGAGGCTGGCAGGGGTGTGGGCATTAGCAGGTGACAGGGCTGTATTCACCCGACTCTGGCAGATCCAGCCTCCCCAGGCCACACTGCAGCCAGTGTAGACGTCAGCCCAGGCAGTGGCCCTGTTTCCCACCAGATCTCAGGCCCAGGTCCCCCTGCCTCGACACGGCACCCCTGCTCTAACTACTTGTTATGGGCCCTGGGTTGGGCCCCTACCCCGGGTCAGCGCCAGCCTCCTTACCTGACCCTTGGTCCCTGTGCTCACCTGCCCTAGTCCCCAACAGCTCAAAGTCAGGTTAGGACTCCCTCCACCCTCCCCAGTCCCCGGTCCCTAAAGGCCAACCCTGCCAAGACCCTCATCCTGACATGAGCCAGGGATGAAGACCAAGGAAATGGAGCCCAGCATACATCAGAGCCCAGGGAGGGGGACCAGGTCCCTGAAACCTGAGGATCCTTCTCCAAATGCTTGCGCCAGTCCTGGGAAGGATCAGTCTACAGAGAGTCTTTTGGGAATTGAGGAAAAGCCCATTTATATCAGGAGGGATCATAGCTGTTCCTGAAATAGGCTACCCCATGTTGCTGATTCAGTGATAAAGGCCCTGGTTCAGGCTGTCTTCGGAGGTGGGGAACCGTGTTGTCCGGGTGACATTTTGTGTGTCTCAGGTCCTCTCTGGGGTCCCTCCCTGCCCTCTGTCACCCTCTTCTTTCTGCCACCTCTCTCTGCCCAGGTAGGTGGGAGCTGGAGGGGTGGGGGAGGGCATCTCCCCATACATGTCAGAGGGCCTCTCTCTGCAGGTTGTGTGTGCATCAAGTATGCTGACAACATCACAACGAAACACACCACTTACTTTTTCTGGTTTCTGGGCTGGTGGTGACTCCTTAACGATCTAGAACGTGAAAGAGACAAAAACACAGGCTGGAAGGGGCATGGAAGGCTCTGGCTCAGCTATGCAGACAGGAGAGGACCCTGCTCGGCAGCAGTAAGGGATCAAACATGGGCTTTGGGGTGTCAACCTAGGTGCCTCCCTGAGCCTCAGGCCCCTCAGTCATCAGAGGGGAATCGGTACCTCCGTGGAGGGTCAAGGGGGAGACAGGCAGACTAAGGCCCCTGGTCCCTGGTAGAGTTTTCAGCCGCAGCCCTGACATCATATGAAGACAAGAGAACACTCCCCACACCCCTCCTCCTCTCCCCTTCCCTCCCTCCCCCTGCTGCCCTCCCTGCCTCCCAGCCCTCTGGGATGACAGTCCAACTCCCTGTGAAGGTGAAAGCATGAAGCAGGTGGCCCCCTAGAAGCCCAGGGTGTGTCTATGCCCGGGATAGGAGGACAGAGTCTGTGCCTTGTTTGCTAGTGTGAGGACCCCAGAGCTGATGGAACCTGGCCACAGGCAGAATCATGGGGCAGGCATGGGGCTGGTCCCTCAGGGGTCGGTGAGGGCTGGATGCAGGCTCTGCGGGCAAGGGTCACTCACCCTCTTGCAGCAGCAGATGCAGACAAGCAGCAACGGTATCACGACCAGGGACGGGATGAGTGTAGGGTACAAGAGAGGATTGTTGGGCATTGTGCTCTGGGTGATAACCATGGGCACTGTGGTTGTTGTGACAACTGTAGTCACTGTGGTTGTTGTGACAACTGTAGTCACAGTGGTTGTTGTGACAACTGTAGTCACTGTGGTTGTTGTGGCAACAGTTGTCACGGTAGTTGTTGTCATGGTGACAGTGGTAGGCACTGTGGTCTTCGTTGTCATCGTTGTTGTCGTCGTCCTTGTTGTCGTCCTCCTGGTACTGACAGTGGTAGGCACTGTGGTCTTTGTTGTCATTGTTGTCGTCCTCCTGGTACTGACAGTGGTAGGCACTGTGGTCTTTGTTGTCATCGTTGTTGTCCTCCTGGTACTGACAGTGGTAGGCACTGTGGTCTTTGTTGTCATCGTTGTTGTCCTCCTGGTACTGACAGTGGTAGGCACTGTGGTCTTTGTTGTCATCGTTGTCGTCCTCCTGGTACTGACAGTGGTAGGCACTGTGGTCTTTGTTGTCGTCCTCCTGGTCCTGACAGTGGTAGGCACTGTGGTCTTTGTTGTCATTGTTGTCGTCCTCCTGGTCCTGACAGTGGTAGGCACTGTGGTCTTCGTTGTCATTGTTGTCGTCCTCCTGGTACTGACAGTGGTAGGCACTGTGGTCTTTGTTGTCATCGTTGTCGTCCTCCTGGTACTGACAGTGGTAGGCACTGTGGTCTTTGTTGTCATCGTTGTCGTCCTCCTGGTACTGACAGTGGTAGGCACTGTGGTCTTCGTTGTCGTCCTCCTGGTCCTGACAGTGGTAGGTACTGTGGTCTTCGTTGTCATCCTCCTTGTTGTCGTCCTCCTGGTCCTGACAGTGGTAGGCACTGTGGTCACTCTGGTTGTAGTTGGGACAGTCTCCTGCTGTACAGGGCACACATGCCAATGTCCTGGGGTTGGCCTGGGTGATCTCTTCCCATGAACCCAATATCCACTTCCCACACCAGACCTCACAGGTCCCCTTCTCCTCAGGTTGCCTCATCCAGAGGGATCACAGTGGGGAGAGGAGATCATGGCTGGTACGCAGAGAGCCACTGTGGAGCCCTGGGCCACAGACCCCAGCGCTGGCCCTGTTCCGAGACCCTCCCCGGGGCCCTGTCAAGGAAGCCCAGTCCTCCAAGGAGTGACAGCCCAGCCCTCACTGCCTGCCTTGTCTGAGAGCACAGGGATTTTGTAAGGACCACAAAATGCTACAACACACAGATGGGTGAGGGAGGGGCTTTGTGGCCCCAGAGAGGTGTGGGTGCAAGAGCAGAGGCAGGACACCCTGCTCACCTCCCCGTAGCCTCCCTCCCCTACTTCCCCGCTCTGCAACCTCGGGCCAAGCTACTCCCTCTCTCGGAGCCTCCGTCTGCACGTGTGGAGTGAGGAAGTGAGCGGGCACTTGAGAGCGTTAGAGAGCGGCTGTAGAAAGCCCACGCACAGGCCAGGTCCACGTGGGGGATTAAGGAACGGGCTCTGTTCTCCTGTTGTTGTGCATAATAAGGGCATGTGTGCTGCATCTGTGGACCCGCGCTGCCCAGCCCTTCCCTACATCAAGCCTCTGCTTGAGAGAAGCAGGGGGGGAAGAGGGCAGAGAGAACCTGTGCCCAGGAAACAGGGAGGCTGAAAGGAGAGGCCGAGTGGGGCTGAGGGTGACCCTGTGCTGGGCCCAGAGCCACGGGCGGCTCCCGAGTTCTCAATGTGCCTGTGGACGGGGGCCGTCCAGTGGCGGGACTGGCTCTAACCTGTGCAGGGGGACTCTCCCCTCTGTTGCTGGGAAGCTGGCAGGGCCGGTGGGAAGGGCGGGGCTCAGCTCAGGGAGAGGAAGCTGCGAACAAAGTGCTGCTCCCAGGGGCCCTCTTTTCCCAGCATTTCACAAACCAGAGTAGGGGGACAGCTCCACAGTAAAGGACTAAGGGCACCGAGCTGGCTGTGAAATGCTACCATAGGTGCGTACCTGCAAAGGCTACTTCTTTACTTGCTGGCCTTTCCCTGGTGATGTTATTCCCCTCTCTTGCATCCCTGGTTGTCTCTCCCTCCCAAGCAGGGTCTCTGGCTAGCCCGAAGGGATGCTGCAGCCCAACATTCACTCACACAGTCCTTGCTGGTGATATTCAATCTTCTCTCACTCCAGGTATTGCCCAGGTCCAGAGAGTAATCAACAACGACCATCCTAAAGCACAGAAAGGGCAGATGGTGACCCAAGAGACAGGATAGACACAGTTCCTGCACTTGGCTCAATCTGTAGCCCTAGCTCTCCTCACGGTAATGGCTTTGCACTTGAGGCATTTGGGGCTCCTCAAATGCAGGCAGCAGGAGTAAGGGGAGCCCATCCCCAGGCACCATGAGATTGACCTCTGCAATGAGGGCTGACCAGGCAGTGAGGAGCCCTGCATGGGGTCAGATGCCCTCAAGACCAGGAGCGAAGTGACCAGGGATGGCTGTATGGTGGCACCATCTCGACTCCTCTGTATGTACACGGTATGTTGGCTTCACTCGGAAAAGCTGCCTGGAGCAAAGATACCAGCCCTGGGGCACACCGTCTCCCACATCCTGCCCTCCTCAGCGGAGCCTGGGCCACCGCGGACCCCTGAGCTCCTCGGGGGATTGTCAACCAGGGCAGGTGCGGAGGATGCCCTGAGCCCTCCCAGAGACAGACATGTGTTGCCCCAGTAAAGGGGGCAGTCCGCATTCTGTACTCATGGTAGCGACACCTGCCCAAATGGCCCCCTAACCTAAACACTTACTGTCCAGCCTTAAGAAAAATATGTCCTGGGCAAATTATTTTATCTCCAGTCACTGAGTCAGGTGGTTTAGCTGAAAGACAATCACATGAGAAGAATGTCAGTGGACTTGTCCACCCATCCACCCCTCCCCTTCTGCCTGCCCTTGGAAGCAGAGCTACCACTTTGGCAGAAGCAGCTTCTCTTCTCTGCCTTCTTCTGACACCTACTGTACACCAAGCACTGTCAGGACTCTGGCGTCTAGTGGGAACAAGGCAGGCAGAGGCCCTGCTCTCAAGGACCTGACATTTGTGGGACTGGAGAGGGAGACAGACAATAAAGTAACAAGCAATGAACAAAATAAGCGCCGGAGTGAAACCAGATGAGGGGAAAGGCAGGGAAAGGTCTGGGGAAGAGGGTCCGGGCTGTAGGCACCTGTTCAGAGGCCTGAGGCATAACTAGCTGAGCTTGTTGTGGGAAAGAGGTGAGTGAGGAGAGGGGGCGGGGCCTCGTGGGCCCTGAGAAGGGGTTTGGGCTTTATTCTAAGTTCAGTGAGCCTGTCGCGTGGCTGGCCAGGTTCGGGTAAGTTTGGACACAGAGGTAGCAGGGCCTGCAGGTGGACTGGATGTGGGATGAGAGCAAAGAGGAGTCAGGGACGATGTGCTGGTTAGTGAGCAGAGCGCCTGGGTGGGTGGTGGTGACATTTATGGACACAGGGAAGCCTGAGGGGAACAGGGCTTCTGTGTTCGTGCTTGTTCTGTAACTTTATGGGAGCTGGGAGGTGGCATTCTGGAGGCTAGGACAGTCTGTAACTAGTAGCTGTGGAACCTTCTCTCTCCTGAGCCCTAAATCTTCTCACACCCCGACAGTGGCCACAGGTCAGGCCTGTTCCGCACAGATGGTCCCCTTCCACGTGACCAGCTTTCGGCCATAACTGAGTTGTCAGATTAGCTAAGAACTTCTGAACTGTGCTCCCCTCATTGGTGCTGATATTTAAAGTAATCACCAACTTTATTTCAGGGGAAGGATTTGTGTCTGAGGGGTAGAGTGATTGGGATTAGTGTGAAAAAATCACAAGGAAGTGTGGTGTAATCTCCATAGTGTTCACAGAGCAGGGAGAGTGAGGTGATGCAGGCACCTCGTGTACTGAGGGCCAAGGAAGGCATGGTTGGCTGCACAGGAGCTTTGAAACCAACATTAACTGATTAAACCAAATATTTCCGTTGCTGTATTTTAAAGATTTCTTAATATATGACATCATTATGCACTAAAATAGGTAATATAAAACATACAGAAATATTGGTTTTAAAATTACTCCTTGTTACGCTTTTCTATATATACGAAAATGTTTTCCCAGATGTTTTAATCAGAGGAAAATACAGTTAGAGACAACCACATCAATCCTCATCAGTGCATCGGGGCTCATGGCAATAAACAGTCCTGATCCTCCACTTCTGGTCAGCCTCTGACCACGTGCAGCACGGCGGTCAGCAGAGGAGCGCAGGACATGTGAAACCCTAATGCTGGTCCACCTCAGAGAGAAACACAGGTGACAGCAAGGGTGAGAAAACAGTACAGCCACTGAACCCAGAGGAGGTATCTGAATACACTTCTTGGAGGATAGGCTGTTCCCAGTCTTTTTCAAGGACTGTCATCAGCAAGGTCAAAGTCCTATATTATGCAATCAGGTCACCTGTGTCTACTTTCTAGCTCTTGCTGCATCAGCTGCATACAAAGCAATAACACTAGGTCTTTTGAGAATTAACTGGGGTAGTGCATGTAAGACACAGTACACTACCAGATGTAATAAACATTAGCTCTCCATATAAATGTGTTACTCAGTCCTAATCACTTCTGAAGTATAAACCAAGAGATATCTAGCTCCCTGAGGCCATCTACACACTATGTGGTGAGAGAGTGTGGCAATGGCAGAGCCCTGCGCATTCTATGCACCCGTGGAAGAAGGAGAGATGGCCCAGAAGTGTGATGGGGCGAGGGCTCACTCTGGGTTTACCAGATGGCCCTGGAATGAGGAGTGTCACTGAACATAATATAATCATATTAAATCAATGCATCAGGGGAGGGTTGAGAAGGAAGAGGAAGTTCAACTGTCCCCAGGCGCTCTGTGGGGGAGATCAGGCCCACCTCAGTGCTGAGGGCACATCTGCTGCCCCAACTGTGTGCTTCCTCAGGCCTCTCACCCTTCCTGGAGGGACACCTGGTGCCTGAGTATTTCCAAACAGTAGCTTTACATATGTGATAGGGCTTAGTTAGTGCACCTACCATACTGGCCCCATTTCACAGTACAGATAATAGAGGCTGGGAGCAGAACACTCATTAGGTCAAGATCACACATGTAATGTGGGCCAGAGCAAGGATTCCGGGGCCCAGGCCTGGCAGTTGGCATCCTCTCTCAATCCCAGGTGACCACACGGTCCTGGGAGAGCTCAGTGCACCTGGCCCAGACTCAGGGCCCTGGGGCCGCCTCCACTTCCCACCAGCAGACTCGTGAGATTCAAGTCCTTGTCTCTCAAGGGAAGTGAGGGCCGAGGAAAGTGTGGGGGGAGTGTAGCAGTGAGGATAGACCCAGCACCCCCAACCCAGCCTTGAAAGGTGTACGCCCTGACCCAAGAAGCTCTTGATGTGCTGGGGATTGATCACTTCCTGGCCTGAGATGAAGGGAGCAGTGGCCAGGCTTCCCAGCCAGGTCCCTCCTTGCATTGTCCATGCTGCCTCTATCCTCACAGTGTCCACAGTGAGTGGCCAGCAAGGGCTTTGAAGTCTTGGTTGGCTCTAAGGAATGCAGAGCAATGTGGGAAGTGTGTTACTTGGAGGCACCAAGGTGGGTACTTACCGAAGACTTCGGTTTTGTCCAACTTATATCTGCAAGTGTAGTCTTTCATTCTGTCTGGATTTAGGCCATGTGCATAAAAACCAAGTTGGTAGGCTTCTGTAAGGGCAACATCCAAAGGTTTGTGTTAGGAGTGGCTGAGTGCTGACTTCCCTCTGATCTCACAATTATTGCAGGCTACCCCATAACTGAATTCCCAGGGGACTCCTCTGAGGAAGCAGTTGTGTTAGAACCAACATCTGTTTTCTCCCTGGGCTCACCTGTTGTCACGGATGGTCCACTCTGAGGCAGCGGGGCTGGGCTTTGAGCAATCGGGGCCTCTCACCACCGCCTCTGACCCATTAAGATCATTAAAGGCACCCAATGTCGTCCCCTCCACAGAGGTGAACCCAGCCATGGGTTTCCAACCCAAGGTCTTCCCTGAGAGGCACAGGCAGTGCTCTCCACCAGGCCCTCCATTACATAAATGACAGAGGAACCACGATAACACAAGCTGAAGACAGTCCTGACTCTTGTCTGAGCTGAGCACACAAGCCTGGGTGTCTGTGGGGCTTTCTGACACTTGGTAGTCTGCTCCTCCTCCCTGTGTTTCTCTCTGCCTATGGCAGGCTGGACACCCCAGGAGCAAGGCCAGGACCTGGGTGAGGCAAGAAGGAGGCAAGGACCCTGCACAGGAGAATCCTCTATGGAAGTTGAAAACCTGTCTTAGCTGTGGTTCTGAAGTCTGCAATGAGTGCTTTTCTCCTCCCTCTTCCTGCCCCTTCATGTGCCTCACACAACCCCCCAGGGATTCAGCAAGCACCTCCTTCTGTCAGGGTGGGAGACATTGATTTGCTAAGATACAGTTTTGGGGCCATAGCCTCTCTCCAGGCTGCTGGGGATTTCTGGCCCCTGAAGCAAATACTGGGGGATCCAGAGAGGGCAGTTATTGGGCCTGCCCTCTGGGGAGCTGTCCAGGATAACATGCAAGTCATCCTGTTGCAAGTCCAAGGTCATTAGCCTCCACCTCTGCCTCCTGGCCCAGGCTGCTAATTCCAATCCCAGATGCTTGATTTGCCCAAAGTCAATTAACTCGAAAAATATTCCTCAAAAATGCCAGCACAGCCTTGGACCTGGCAGTCTGATTCCTCCTGCTTCAGGTCTTCCTGCAGGTCCCATCAGATCAAGGCAAAGTTTGCAATTTCTCTGCTTGCAGAAAATAGATTCTCAGCCTGTGGGCTGAAGCTGGCTGGATGACATATTTTGTTAACTTTTCAAGTGTCTTCAAACAATTGGACCCCATGTTTAAAAGTCTGCGTACTTTCTCGACACAAAATAGCCAAAAATTTCTTGGGAGAGTACAGAGCTGGAGGTATTATGCTTCTTATTTTCAGACTATAGTCAAAGCTACAGTAACCAAAACAGTATGGTACTATACAGAAACAGACACACAGATACAGACAGCCCCAAAGTAAACCCATGTACATATGATCAATTGAACTATGACACAAAAGGCAAGAATATACAATGGGGAAAAGACAATCTCTTCAATAACTGATGCAGGCAAAACTGGAGAGCTACATGTAAAAGATGAAATTAGAACATTTTCTCACACCATGTACAAAAATACACTCATTTTGGATTAAAGAACTAAATATATGTCTGGAAGCCATAATACTCCTAGAAAGGAAAGGAGGCAGAACACTCTTTGTCATAAATTGTAGCCATATTTTTTTGATTTGTCTCCTAAAGAAAGGGAAACAAAACCAAAAATAAACAAATGGGATCTTATTAAACTTAAAAGCTTTTGCACAGCAAAAGAAGTCATCAACAAAATGAAAAGACAACGTAATGAATGGGAGAAAATATTTGTAAGTGATATGGCAGATAAGGGGTTAATATCCAAAATATATAAACAGGGAGTACACCTCAATATCAAAAAAATGTAGAACCTGATTACAGAATGGGCGGAAGACCTATATAAACATTTTTTATCCCAAGAAGACATACTGATGGACAACAGGTACATGAAAAGGTGGTCAACATTACTAATCATCAGAAAAATGCAAATCAAAACCCCAATGAGATATCACTTCTTACCTGTCAGAATGGCTATAATCAAAAAGACCACAAATAACAAATGTTGGCCAGAATGTGGAGAAAAGGGAACCCTTGCACACTGTTGGTGGGAATGTAGGTTGGTATAACCACCATGGAAGTTCCTTAAAAAACTAAAAATAGAGTTATCATATGATCCAGCAATCCCACTCCCGGGCATATATCCAGAGAAAACTCTAATTCAAAAAGATACATGCGGGACTTCCCTGGTGGTCCAGTGGCTAAGAATCCGCCTTCCAATGCAGGGGACGCAGGTTTGATCCTTGGTCGGGGAACTAAGATCCTACATGCCATGGGGCAACTAAGCCCACGTGCTCTAGAGCCTGCGTGCCACAACTCGAGAGCCTGTGTGCCACAACTACTGAGCCTGTGCACTCTAGAGCCCACGTCCCACAACTAGAGAGAAGCCCACACGCTGCAACTAAGACCCGATCCAGCCAAATAAATAAATAGATATTAAAAAAAAGATACATGCAACCCAATGTTCATAGCAGCACTATTTACAATAGCTAAGACATGGAAGCAACCCAAATGTCCATTGACAGATGAATGGATAAAGAAGATGCGATATATGTATATATGTGTGGAATATTACACAGTATGGAATATTACTCAACCATAAAAAATGAAATCTTGCCGTTTGTAACAACATGGATGGAGTTGGAAGGTACTATGCTTAGTGAAATACGTCAGACAGGGAAAGATAAATACTGTGTGTTATCACTTATATGTGGAATCTAAAAAAATTAAAACAAAAATGAATATAACAAAACAGAAACAGACTCACAGGTAAAGAGAACAAACTAGTGGTTACCAATGGGGAAAGGGAAGGGGAGAGTGACCAGATAGGGGTAGGGGATTAAGAAGTACAAACTACTATGTGTAAAATGAATGATCTACAAGATATATTGTACCTCACAGGGAATATAGCCAATATTTTATAATAAATTTAAATGGAGTATGAGCCATAAAATTTTTGAATCCATATGTTATACACCTGAAACTAATATAATACTGTAAATCACTATACCTCAATATAAAAAATAATTTTTAAAATTTTCAAAAAAAGTAATAGTCTGCTCGTAACCTGGATAATAATCCAGATTACTAGCTTCTTTGGACAAGTGGGAACATCGGCATCAGTGGACTTGTATTTCTGCAGGGCGACCACTGACTGGGCTAGAGGCCACTGCCCTTCTCGGATCGGACAGCTCCATAATGGCCCAGCAACCAACCTCCCTCCAGGACCCCGCTCACTGCAGCCAACCATCCTTGGCTTGGCCTGGCCCACGCCTCTTACTCGTGGTATTTGCCTGGCCTCCAAGGGCACCTGATGGCAGTGACCCTGCCCTTGGAAGAGCCTAAGTACATGGGAGAATGGGGAGAGCACTGAGGTTTGGAAAAAGAGCAAGGAAGGTGAGCTGATTACCTCGTGCTAAGAAATCAGACGTGTGGCCCACTCAGGGCAGCCTTGATTTCCCTGAGTGACACACCCCATGCCATGACCAGTGGCCAACAGCACAATGCTGCTTCTGAACCCAAATCTGCCAGGCTGCACCCTCACTGCTCACACTTCATAAAGGCCCTGCTCACCATGACACGGGAATCCGTATTTGTCCCGGAAAAAGCAGTTGGGACTGTGTCCTGCATGCACACCTTTGTCAGCACAACTTGGTCCACCCTGAGCAGGGCTGCTGCCCCTTAGTCTCACTTTAGGATTATTTTTGCAGTTTACATTTTAGGAGTTAAAATTTACACTTTAGAATTCTTTTTTGCAAAGAAGCATAACTCTGAACTAATAAACCATATTGTAAGTAGATACAGTCAGAGAAGGGAAACCTCAGCTGCCTGAATATGGAGAGGTCAGGCTCTAGATGAGGCAAAAAGAGCCAGTATACCCTTCCTGCCACAAACAAAAAGCCAAGAGGAACCAGAAATGGGCAAGTCTGTGCCAGGCCAAGTCATGTACCCCGTGTTCATCCAAAATGACATCCCCGACAAGCAGTCATCTACTGTGCACCAGTCAATCTTTACACTTCCTCCCTTAAATCTCCCGAACCCATGAGCTAGGCATGATCTACTATTCCAGTTTTACAGAGAGGGAAACTGGAGCTAAGATAGGGCAGGAGGTACCCCGCAACCCCTGGCAGGTTCAGGGCCAGGATCTGATCTTGAGAACCCAATCCAGCACCCACGTACACCTCCTCCACTCCTGTCTTAATTCCAAACATCTATCACCCTGCTCTCCGGGGACATGTCCTGATACCCTGATACGTGGTTTTTCAGCTCACTGGGCTGTGAGCTGGAACCAGAAAGCCCCGATTAGGGACGTGGCCAGTCCCAGCCTTACGGTGAAGATTGGACGCAGCCTCCTCTTCCACGTAGCTGACAGGAGGGAGGGCAGCAGCCGAGTGCAGGGCCGTCTGATAGCCCAGCGCACAGCCCGTGCCGCATCCTCAGGAGCAGCGCACGCTGCCCTCCGCCTGGACACCCTCCTTCCTCCTTGTGTCTCCTGCTGCCCTCAGCCCCGCTCGGGGGCTGCTTCACCTCTGCAGCAGAGCCCCCTGTGCCCCAGGCACTGCTGCTCCCTAAGGGGGGCTTCTGAACTCCGGCAAGTCTCCAAAGTAGAAGGCAGGGTGATGGTTTCAGATTTTTGAGCAGAAGAGACTTCAAAATAAAAGAATTTTCTTTGTCCAGGTAGCAGCCTCTTCTGTTTCCCAACACCACATACCCAATTCCTCCAACAGTTACAGGATGAAAATGAAGTTGCAGGGGGCTTCCCTGGTGGCGCAGTGGTTGAGAGTCTGCCTGCCGATGCAGGGGACACGGGTTCGTGCCCCGGTCCGGGAGGATCCCGCATGCTGCGGAGCGGCTGGGCCCGTGAGCCATGGCCGCTGAGCCTGTGCGTCCGGAGCCTGTGCTCCGCAACGGGAGAGGCCACAACAGCGAGAGGCCCGCGTACCGCAAAAAAAAAAAAAAAAAAAAAAATGAAGTTGCAGGAAGGACTAAAATCAGCTTGCAGGGCTGTATTTCCCATATACAGTGCTGCTGCCCATCAGAGACAGAAGGACCAACAGCCCGTGGGATACTGATCCTTTCTGGAACAGAGACCTTTCTCTCTGGAAGAAAAGTTATACACCAGGTCATCCAGGGCCTCTAGAAAGAGTTACTGGGAAGGCAGGCATCTCCCTGAGAAACCCAGATGGAAATGAGCATGAAGAAGGCATCCGATCTGCCTGAGACTGACACAGGTACACAGGTGGACGCGACCTGCCCTGGGGAGGGCGGGTCTGCGAGCACCTGATGTTGCTTGGGACAGTCACTTTGAGAGAAACTGGACACTGGCCAACTGTGACCAGGGTGTCCTTTTAAGGCAGCAATTCTACTTCTGGTCTTGATCCCCGGGATATTCTGACCCAAGAGGAGTAAGCATCAGGATGGTCCTACAGTATGACTTCTAGTATCAACTTATTAGGAACAATCTGACTATTGATCAAGGGAGGCCCATGAAATAAATTGTTCCATCCATGCAATGGGATACTATGTAGACGGCTGGAAAGTACTATGTACTGCATGATCCCATTAATGTAAAAATATCCTTGTAAAGTATACTTAGGTAGGTCTTTACATATAAAAGCTGAACTCCTTGTGGTTGTTATCTCTGGAGAGAGTAGGATGGGACAAGGGGGGACCTTATCACGGTGGGGGACAGCCTGGACCCAGGCTGGTTACAGGAGTGTCCCCATCTGCGCAGTGTGTCCTGCCTTCATCCCGCAGGTCCTCCTGCCCCGCACAGCCTGCCCACCCCCACCCCCTCCACCCCCCACCCCCCTAGAAGGTCTCTGGCCATGACGCAGAGCTGGATGCTGGACCTCAGAGGGAAGCCCTGCTCTGCACTGTGTCCTCCTATGGCCACACTGCTGGGCCCCACCTGCTGGGCTTCCTGCAGACACTCACTCTGGCCCAGTCATATACAGGAAAAGGAGTGACCAGGTGCCGCCTCCAGCCTGCCTCTGGGGTCCAAGCCCCGGGCCAACCCAGCAACACACAGGAGGGATGAATCCCCAAACCACGGTGCCGAGTGCCCCAGGCCAGGCCCTGCGCTCATCCCCTGTGAGTCCCTGAGGAGAGGTTCTAAAGCAGCAAACTAGCTTGTGGAGGAAGAAATCAGGGAGTAGCTGCCTCCAGGGGGTGGGGCAGGGATTGCCTGGGGAGGGAGCTGAGGGGACTTTCTGGGGGCAAATGTAGTGTCTGAGTCTTCATAGGGCTGGGGATTACACAGGTGTGTGCATTTGTCAGAAGTCATCAAATGAAACACTTGTTTGCTGCATTTCAAAAAGAGAAATCTTAACAAAAATTGTTACCAGGTAAAGATATGCACAATGAAGGGTTTGGAGGTGAGGTAGCCCCGTGATAAATGATAAGAGAAATGTTGTCAGATATAAATTGTAAATCCAGGTAGTGGAGAGAGGGGTGTCCATTGTACAATTGTTTCCACTTTGCTGTAGTTTTGAAAATTTCCATAATAAAATGTAGGAAGAAAAATATGAGGTGAATGATAAAAATTTAAAAATAAAACCATGGACACAGTGAGGCAGAAGTCATGGGTCCTACTGGTGACAAGTGACTAATGACAGGAACAGAGCAAAGGCTGTGGGAAGCCAGGGGGCAAGCTGACCAGGAAAGACTTCGGGCTTGAGGCGCTCTGAGAGTGAGGCTGCGTGGGCTGGACCCTGTAAAGCTAAGGAAGGTTTTGCAGGGAGCCCAGTCCCCCCAGCCCCCAGCCTCTGCAGCAGATGGGCTTAGAGCAGAGGTTGGACCTTGGAGGGTCTGGTTGTCTGGCTCAGGGGCCTCAGCCTCCATGGTCAGGCTGGGGTAGGGAAGTGGTCTTCTCTGCCCCTCAGGCCCTGTGCAGAGGATGGCTGGAGCACAGGTCTGGAGGCAGGGAGGCCAGCAGAGGCCTCTGCCTAGTCCTGGAGGGAGGCCGAGAGGCTGAAGAGGCCACGTGCCTCACGCTCCCCACTCCCGGCTTCCCCACACCCGGCCCACTGACTTATTCAGAACAACAGCCTGATGAACAGCTTCTTCTACTTTATTTGGGGCCCAGGTTCCTGCCTTGAGCTTTCCCTCCAAGTGACAGTCATGCTGTGTGGCAGCTTTTGACAAGATGACAGCAGCTGTAAAGGTCAGAGCAGCAGTGCTGGGCCACGCCTGCAGAGGGTGTGCGGTGGGCACCTGTCACCTCAGCTGGGCCACCACAGGGCGTGAATGACAATGGGCATCCTCCCCTGTGGTTTGACAGGCCTGTGTATGTCCCAGGGACACAATCAGAGAACTGAAGCTGTCAGGGTGCTGCACGGCTCAGACGTGACACCAGAGAAGCAGTGACCCATGTCCCCACTCGGCACTGCAGGTCACAGTGTGGGATTCAGGAGGAGTCACACAGCTGCCACCCACAGCGGGCTCAGCTGGACACGCTTTCATCCTGGGCTCAGCTCGGGGGTGGGGGCAGCACCAGGGGTCAGTGATGGGAGTGTTAGTGGCAGCTCCTGTTGGTGAGGGCCCCCGGCTTCTAGATCCTGTGCCAGTCACTGTGAGCTCCACTGCATCTATGTCTCACTGCAGACCTGATAGTGGGTGTTTTTGTTTCTACTTCTTGGTGACAAAAGTGGAGCTCACAGGTACTCAGCATTTTGCACCGGTTTCGTGCCCATGGGCAGCAGAGCTCGGATATAAACACTGCTCTGTGTGACCCCATGGCCTATTGCACTGTAACCTTGCAGTTCGCACCGCGGCCAGGCCCAGCTTCCTGGGTCTGCGTCCAGCTGCATCCAGCTGTGTGCTGTTACCAGTGGGAGCGTGTGCTTATCCACCCACCTCAGCTCCACAAATCCCAGTGATGTGGACTCATGAGCCAGCACACACAGAGCTCACTGAGAGAGAGGGCTTCTATCAGAAAAGCAACTGCACAGGATCCTCCCCACACTGATGCAGGGACCCTTCCGGGGGGAGAGAGGGCATCCTTGTCACGTTCCAGATCTCAGGGAGAGGCCGACCCCGTTGAACCACTGGGTGTAGCATTGGCTGTGAGAATTTGTGCAGATGCCTTTGTCAGGCTGTGTTCCTCTTATGATGCTGAACTTGAACTTTGTCCCGTTCTTTCTTTCATCTGTTGAAATAATTATGTTTTCCTTCTCCATTTTGCTAATGTGCTAAATTACACTGATATTTTATTTTTTAATTTTAATTATTTATTTTAAATATTTATTTATTTATTTACTTATTTTGGCTGCACCGGGTCTTAGTTGCAGCACGCGGGATCTTCTCTGTGGCACGCGGACTCCTTAGTTGTGGCATGCATGTGTGATCTAGTTCCCCGACCAGGGATCAAACCCGGGCCCTTGTGTTGGGAGTGCAGAGTCTTACCCACTGGCCCACCAGGGAAGTCCCTACACTGATATTTTAAATACTGAATCAGACTTGCATTTCTGAGGTGATCCTTAATTAGTGTTGAGGTGTTGTTCTTTTCATATATTGTTGGATTTCATTTGCTAGTGCTCTGTTCAGGGTTTAGAAGCATCCTTTCTTATTTCTTTTTTTTCTTAACAGGATGAGGCACTCTGTGCTTTATTTTTCTTATGTCTAAATAAAGCTTTTGGTTTTGAG
The DNA here is from genome assembly GCF_964374135.1 of Grampus griseus. NCBI lineage: Eukaryota > Metazoa > Chordata > Mammalia > Artiodactyla > Delphinidae > Grampus > Grampus griseus. The sequence continues at coordinate 38,958,518 of NC_139010.1, forward strand.
GGGTTTTTTTGTTTTGTTTTGTTTTTTTGTGGTATGCGGGCCTCTCACTGCTGTGGCCTCTCCCGTTGCGGAGCACAGGCTCCGGACGCGCAGGCTCAGCGGCCATGGCTCACGGGCCCAGCCGCTCCGCGGCATGTGGGATCTTCCCAGACCGGGACACGAACCCGTGTCCCCAGCATCGGCAGGCGGACTCTCAACCACTGCGCCACCAGGGAAGCCCTGGTTTTGAGTTTTAAAAACGCGATTATACTCAACTTCCTGGGGTAATTATTTCCTAACATATGTATGTCAAGTCATTTTGTGGTATACCTTCAATTTACACAGAGCTGTATGTCAAATATATCTCAATAAAACTGGAAGAAAATGTAATTACACACAATATCCACACCACAGTCTGTGGCAGGCATGCCTCATACAAACACACACTTACTTACATACTTAACGCACGATAACATATCCACACACGCGCACACACACACACACACAACTTCACACACCAAACACACACACACACCACCCTCAAACCGACACACTCTGGCACATTCACTCCACACATGCACAAACGCCATTCAGTCTAGAACAGTGATTCCAGCACGTACCTCTTACACAGGCATAGAATGTTTTCCCACCCATAACTTCCTTACAGGAATTTCCCACGAGCTGGAACAGACAGATGGGTGGCAGGGTCAGGGCGAGACAGGCGTGACCATGGTGAGAAGCCCCCCTCCCCCTTCTCACATTTAGCCCACACTCACCGATACAATAAAGCCTTCCTCATCACTGGATTTGGGCACATCATACATGTGGGTCTTTCCTTCTACAATCTGAATCAGCTACAAGGAAGAGGAGATGGTTGGCACACAGCCAGGGGTTGAGGACACAGCAGATCCCATCCGAGAAGACAGGCTCTTGCCTCTTTCCGTGTTGGACTCCAATGGCCACACCCTGGCATCGGCCAGCAGCCCACCCTTGACAAGTAGAAAGCTCCTCTGTCCACATCGATGGTGTGTAGCTTCATACAATACTGGCTGTTCATCTGCTGTGACTACCTGTTGTCCAGACACTTGGGACAGGTAGAGGACCATCCTCTGGGGAACCCTGGGACAGCTGCCTTTGAAAGCGTTCTCCAACTGGGCTCAAGAGTGGCACCTGGTTACCTGTTCTGAATTACCTGGTCTCTCTGATAGTCTTTTACACCCAGGCAGTAAACCTTGGTCTTCATATTCCGAAGCCTGCTGACCTAACAGAAGAAAGATATTTAGTATAAAATACACAAATACATGAGGCACAAAGCTGTTAATAATGGACTAGACTCACTTCATTCTTAGCATTCCGTAATGTCGATGGCAGCAGTGGTCCAGCGGTCAGAGCATAGACTAGGCTGGTAGCTTTCTTGTCTGCAGAAGCAGCAGGGAGTGGCCTGGTCAGCAAGGCACCTGGAGTGACCTGCCTCAGGCTGTCAGGCCCGCAGCTGCTCCCACACCTCCTCCTCCTGGGGAGAGGCCACCCTGACCCGAGTACCCACCACCCAGAGCGCCTGGAGGGAGAAGGGGCCTCAGCCCAGGACCCACTTGACAGACAAGGAGCCTGAGACCGGATCAGAGCCCTTCCTAGTGGACCTTCACTATGGGCAGGTGGCACGGCCTTTGCCCTGAAAGGCAACTGCAGCTACTTCACTGGACGGGGACAAGCCTCTCAGGTGAGCGCAGGGAGGAGCAGCCAGAATGACTGTCAAGGTGCTTGGGCAGCAGCCCCCGCCCAGCTCCCCGCCTTTCCCCAGCAGCCCATGCATCCTTCCTGACAAGGGCTGCAACCCTACAGTCTCGATGCAGGTGGTCTGGACCAAGTACAGCCATTTCCACTGGCGGAGGCACAGTCACAGGACGAGAGTCAACCGGAGGGAAGAGGCTCAAGGGAAAGGAGGCAGAGCCAGAGCTGTGGTGGACAAAGTGTGGGCAGCCAGGGGGACACCAAGGTCTCTGTTCCCTAAACTGAACCCCGTCTGCTCGCCATCCCTGGAAGTTCTCGTTTCTTTTTCATGCAGCCCAACCGTAGGTCAAGCATTTGATATCTAGTAAGAACCAGGAGTGTAATGCATGATGCCATGTGGCTCTCGGAAGCATCCCTGGCGGTGGTTTTCATCCTCACTGTGCAGACGAGGCACCTGCAGCACTGAGAGGACAAGGGACTCGCTCCAAGGGTCAGTGCTAGGAATTGGCTGCGGGGGTCTGCACCAGCCCTCGCTGAGGCCCAGGCCTGGCTCTGTCCCACCTGAGCACAGTGACATCAGCAGGCAACTTACTATTGTAGAAAACTCTCGAAATCTGCTCATTTGCCTGCAACAAAATGAAGGAATGTTGGGGGAGGGCAGTGAGATGACCCAATAATTCTTTAAGAACTTGACAAAGCAGAGTAAATTCCCTTAGCCGTAGAGTCTATACCTTTCTCAATCCTGCCTGCATGTTTCTGGGTCCTGAGGGCACTACATCCCGAAGTCTTTTAAGACCATGTTTTATCTCATTTCTGAAAACAAATCAGAAAAGAGGGTTGAGGAGCAAGGAGGGTTGATTGCTATAAAACAGCTCCAGCTGTCCTGGTGCCATTCTGCCCTGTGGAGACCTGCCTGGACCACAGAGGACACAAGTGGCCCTGTGGTGACCTCTCTGCCTGTGTTTTTGACACTGACTGGCCTTGGTCAACGCTTCTCTGTCCCGCATTCAGCGGGTGTGGAGGATGCTGCTTTGCTGGTCCCATGGGTAGGGCCTGGCTTTCAATGTGCTCATCTCTGTCTCAGGCATGCAGACCTCGGCGGACTCAGCAAGGGCCCTGCCTTGACCGTCCGTGGTGAGGCGGGAGCACCCATGGCTGCGCACCTGTGAATCCAGCACCGCCAATGTGACTGGCGGTACTGCTGGCACCTAAGGGGTCCCTGGTGAGGGCGCATCACCTTCCAACAGGCAAGGCTGAGTTTGGAAAGGTCGCTCTGCTGATACCCCTGCCCTGTCCCCTCCTCCCCTGCCACAGACTCCTGAGGTGGACTTGGTCCCTCCAAGCCACTTCCCCCTCTGGATCGGTACTAAAGGAAGCAGTCAGGATGCTCCGTTAGAGTCTAGGGCTCCTGGGCTTCATGTGCTCCTGAAGAAAGAGACCATAAGCTGGAAAAGAGGCCTGAGGCCCGTCCATGTGGGAGGAAGAGCAGGGACCCCAGGCTGCCATGGGGATGGGCTGTCGGCCTCTGTTAAAGCAGATGCAGGGGATGGGACTGGGACACACCAGGGCTGGGGCTTAGGTTCAGGCTAGTGCAGTGTGATGGGCTGAGCTGTCACAGCAAGTCTAAGGAGAATGTGGTCCCTGAAGGCTGATTTCTCACTGTGGGCAGAAGAGATGCTCATGTGTGGTGAGATATGAGAGCCCCAGACCTACTCAACCCAGTTCAGGAGGAAAGGAGACCTGGGACCAATGGCCAGGGCAGGCCAAAGCCGGCCTTGCCTAGTCTAGCATAAATACAGGTCTTGGTGCTTTTTGGAAGATTTCAGTTTTGTCGTTTGCACCTCGCAATATCCTGAAACTCTCAGCCCTCCCCAGCCTCCTGCCCAGGACTCAAGTCACCAGGCAACGTTCTCACCTGAGTGGCTCTCCCTAGTGCTGCCCTCCCAGCTCTTCTCATACAGGGACACCAGGCTCCCAGCACCCTCGCTAATCCCTCCTGCTCTTAAAATACCCCTCTCATACCATAAGAGCCCCTTCCACCTCTTCCCAGTTCTCACCCACCCCCGCCATCACCCCTGGGGCTTCCTAGCCCTGTGCCGTCTGGCTTCTCCAGCACCCAGAGCAAGCCCTGCGTGGGCCGCGCCATCCTCAGCCTGCTCCCCCTAGTGGCAGGGCTCAGAAAGCACCATCCCTCGTCCCAGTCCTGGCCCCACACGCTCTGCAGACCCACCAGAGTCACACCTCGTATCAGATCCCATCGGCCACTGCTGGACTTACCCTATACACCAGGACCCACCCCAGCCCTCTGCCACACCCTCCTAAACTCCTAGGGAGTTTTGGGAATGCCCAATCCCGGGCTGAGCCTTGCTCTCAGCGAGATTCTGTGGGCTCCTCCCGAGCTGGAAGCATCAGGGCCATGGTTGATTTTGAGCTGTCCTCGTAGGTATGTAACCCGCCCCCCCACCATCCCAACACACACACATAGAGGATTTCATATCTCTTCCTCTCCCCTGAGCCCCACTCCCTCTCCTGAACCCTCTGTCATGGAAGACTTCCTCTCCCACACTCTCCAGAGAGGACCAGGGATGCCCTCCATGAGCCTCACCAAACCTCTCTCGGTCTCGGTCTTGAGCCCACTGCCTTGGAGGGGGCAGTGGTCCTCCTCTCCCCCACGGGCAGCTCTTCCCCCAGAGGCCCCCGCCTCTCTCTGCCACCTGCCAGTTTCCTTCCCCATGGACTTCCTTTCTCCCACTTCAAACCCACTCTGGTCTCTCTCTTCTAAACTCGAACATGCACAAAACCACGCCTTCCCCTAGCTCACTGAACAGGAAGCACAGCCCCTGCTTCTCCAGGGAGCCAGGCATGCGGAGTGCTGTGTCCACGCACCGGCACCAGCACTCCCTCCCCCGCAGCCTTGCTGCAGCTGCTCACCTGCTGCTCTGGCTTCTCTCCAAGTTCCCGAACACGGCTCTGTGCCACAAATCCTGGACCCACTCAATTCTAAATGTCCTCAACCTCTCTTTGGTATTTCACCCACTGAACCGGGTTCCAGTCATTTGCATCATGAGCGTCGGAACCTCCCGGCTACTCGGGAGCTCCGTAGCTTCCCACCTCCAGGGCTTTGGGCACCTCGCTGGGCCCTCCCAGCGGCCCGCCTAGGATGCTGGCGTGTGATGCTTCCCTCCTGCACCCCAGCCCACACTCATGGGCTCCCTTGTCTCAGACCCACCAAGGGACCAAGCTCCCCTCCACTGAAGCTCCAGCACTTCAGCACTGCCCACCCCCGCCTCCTGGTTCTGACTGTGCCTCCCCTCTTCCCCCACTGGCCCAGAGCAGAGAGTGACACACAGAGCAGGTGCCCAACACAGGCCAGTGTTCACAAAGGGCCCACACATCTGTTCCACCAGATCCCAGGCGTCCTTGCAGTGAGCCAGTTCTCAGGAAAGGGAAGAGCGCTGAGAGGACACAGGACAGGTGGAGGGCAGGGCTTAGAGGGGGCGGAGATGGTCTAGCAGCACGGGGTCTGCCAGGGCCAGTGCAGCCAGGGGTCAGTGGGAGCCATGGGGCCGGGGCTGGGGGTCAGAGTGGACGCTGAGGGGAGCCCAGGATGGCCCAGCCTGCTCCCAGTGGGAACTGTCAGCTCCCTGTGTCTCTCTGTTGCCCTGCCCACCAGGCCTGGGACTTACCTGTTTGAGGTGAGCTTCAGGACAATGCTGCCGTATGATGAGTAGGTGATGAGGGAAATGCGCAGTTTAGGGCTGGGGAGGAAGGATGAGCTCGTAAGCAGCCATGCACACTGGTCAGAATGAACATCAATGAGCAGCCAGGGAGGGGTGCATGTCAATTTCCCTCCTTGCACCCCAGCTCTTTTGCTTTGTTGCGCATTTCTCAAATCCTGGAAGTTTCACTCCTTTTGTGAAGGATTCGGAGGCCTATAAGATGTGTGATCTTGCTGGAAGTGAGTGCTGAGACGGCTTCATGTTCCATCCCTACACTCCCAACATCCCCAAAGTCCCTCTCTCTCTCTCACACACACAGAGGCATATGCACACGCTCCCTGCACGCACAAGAAGGCAGACACTTATAAACTCCTGCATGAGGGCCTCTCCACTGGCCTCTCTTCTAATGTCAAATGCTCTGGACCTTCCCACACTTCCCTCCTCTCCTCTCTTCCCTGCCCGCCTCTTATCTCAGGGAAATTGTTCTACCTCTCAGCAGTCATTCACATACATCCTTCCCTCTTTCCCCCACTGTCTTCTGGTCTCTGGACTCTCATCTTTTGTGAAATTGCTGCAGTAGGTTCCCCAATTCTCCTGGTTCATTCATGTTCCACCTCATTTAATCCATAATTATCAGACTTTTCTCCTGGAGCACAACCTTGATCATGTCAGACCCCTGCCCTAGAATCATCTACAGCTCCCTATTGCTCAGAGCAGGAAATCATAAGCCCCAGGGCCTGGCATTATGAGCCCCATGGACTTGGCCCCATGCTGTCCTGTTCAGCCTCATCTCCTAGCTCTCCCTTGAAGTAACCCCACTTTCCAGCCAAACAGACCACTCACTGCACAAGAAGTCTCCTTGATGGTTCCTGTTACCCTGTCCTTCCTCATCCTTCAAGATTTAGTTCAAAATTCCACAGTCTCTAGGAAGCCATGCTTGCGTTTTTTTTTCCCCTAAGAATACTTGCTTTTTCCTTAAAGCTGTAAGTAACTCCTTTGTTCTTTTCTTTTGGTCCTTGGCACCCTTTAGCCCAGTATTTAGCTATGCGTTACCGATTTGCCCGTTTCCTCATCTATGAGGTCCTCAAGGACAGACTGTGCCCCCCACGTTGCAACCTGATTCCCAGGCAGGAGCCAAGAAGGATGTCGACACCTGATAAAACCAGTGATTGGTAATTCTTTCTGCTTCAGAACACTGCCCTGGGCTCTCTGCTCCTGATCCAAGGGACTCCCATGCCCACCGATTGTAAAGAGCTGTGTACTCTGCCTGTCAGAGGAAAACACCAGCCTTACTTTGTAAACCTCTTCAACAGTTTTTCTACTAAATCGCAAATGTCATCCCAGGATCTGCTTACGCTGTCCGACCTGAAAACAAAGAAGACTTGATTAAGAGGGATGAGGCACCTCCTCCTGGTGGGCAGAGCTGCTGCCTCCCATTTCCAGCAGACCCTTTAGCATCTCTTCCCCACCGCATGTAGCTGAAGGCTGCCACACTCCCGCAGCAAACTCAGTGGGTCACCTTGGTGGTAACTTTCACCAGTGTGAGTGGTGGGGAGGGTGACCAACCTGACTTGTGTGCTTGGGGATGAGGGACTTTGGGTGGCAAACCAGGACGGCTGATACACAAGGAATAAGGGAGGAGACAGCGGTTGGAGAAGCCTAAGCAATTCTGATATGTTGGATCTCCTGGTACCCCAGCTTTGACACCACAACAAGAGCCCTGGCCTCAGGCACGAGAGGGATGTGCTACTCAGACTACTTTACTTCACTACTTTCTTAGCAGCCTGCAAAGCTGAGCCGCTCTGGACACTGAAGGCCTTTTCTGGGAACACTCATGGGGAAGAACAGAACCAGGCCTGGGACACTGCCGTCTTGGTGTCATCATACCCCAACAGCAGGGAAAGGTGTGGGACCTTCCTATCCCTACTTTCAGTTTCTCACTGCCATTGGCTCTGACTTTAGTACCTGAATGGAGAATGAGGAGGCTGAAGGGGGTTGGAGCCGCATGCCCCCTCTGTCTAGGTGGGAAGAACTTCCATGTGCCCTACTGGCCAGGGCTCAAAGGTCCTTGCAATCCCACGCCTCTGCAGGTGTGCACTAGTGCAGGTTACGGAGGGCAAATGTGGGTCTCACTGGTTAAGTGTTTTTTTCAAGGTTCTGCAGATGGTAGGGATGAAACTGAGGCTGGTGCCCTGTTCTGGGCTCTTCCCCAGTGAATGTTGGCTCATGTTGATATGGATTGATATGGATTGATATGGATTGTAAGTCTGAGGAACCCACCAGGAGCTGCTTCCTTTCACCTCCAGTGATCACCATGCCCATAAACATCCTGAATGTCATATTTATATGTGTAATTCCCATATACCCAAAAGCATCCTTCTCCTCTCTACCATTCCTTCTGCCTCCTCTTGGCTGTATCTAGAACTGTCAAGAGATGGCGAGCACACTAAGAATATATAATTCTAACAATACTATGGTTATCATTCATGGAGTACGTATATACCAGACATGTTACATGCATGATTTCCAATTCCAAAACAGTTCTGTGATATCATTATTCCCATTTTACAGATGAGAAAGCTGAGGCTCTCACAGGTCAAGGAATTTGCCAAAATTTCCATGGACCTGAACCGAGAACTAGCTGCAAACCCCATGATTTACCCCCTGAACTTGGCAGATGTGGGAGACACTGCTGTGTGTGACAACTGTGGGTGGCAAAGCATAAGACTCTGTCAACCCAACAACAATACAGACTTTTCCTTAGGAGCTCCTATACTTAAGTGCGTGGCAACTCCTTTCCTAACTATTCATACCACATTCCACTTTCCTTCTCATTACTCCTCTCGTCTGTGTTCTCCCCCACTGAAGAGGATCTTCCAAAGGAGATATATAGGAAACAAAAGTCTTCAACCCACCCACCTCCTCTGGAAAAGGTTTCAGTGTGTGATTATTGTGAATGAAGGTCTCGATTCTAGAACGCAGAACACGAGTGCTCATGGCAGTGGAAAATACTACAGGGACCCTCAGGTCCCCAGGAAGGAGGCAGTTTGGAACAGAGCAACTACATGGGCTTCTGGCACACAGAGCTTCAATCATGATTTAGTGCCCACTCTTAAATGACAATGGAGAGACGAGGGTCACCAGCAACTTGAGGATATCTCTGATATTAAAGCTTGAGGCCAAAACATCCTAGTGAGATAACTATGCTGGGACATCGGAAGTGGCTATGGCAGTGTCATGCAGGGGAGCTGAGCTATCAGAAAGCTACATTTTCCTCTCCCCCTAATAAGAACTCAATAGAGAATGTATAAACCTCAAAAAGCAGGAAATAGCAGTCGATACAAGCACAGCATTGGAAACATGGTCATATTATCAGAAGAAAAATCTGGAAGATTTCTAAGTGGCTGCCTCTGGGAAGTGAGATCAAAAGTGGGGAGGAAAGGGTCAGGGGCCTCAAGATTTCTGTTGTGAACAATAATAGTGTTTGATTTAAAATTTATGTTCATTCAGTTTCTCCTAAATGTGAAAATAAAATTGCAAACAAAAACTTGTAGCATGAATGATGTCACCAAAATGGCACATCTGAAAACCTAAGCCCTTGTTCCCCCATGGAGACATTGAACAAACAACCAGAAGCTGTCAGCACTAACTCTGTAGGAGCCCCAGAAAACAAAAAAGGATTACAACAATAAAGCAAATGTGCAATTAAGAAATAGCTATTTTCAAAATGACAGGGGTTTTGTTGCATATTTCATCACACTTCTCCCACACCTTCTCTGGCATGGTGGCAGTTTTGGTCTTGATCGCTGGCCCAGTCCCAGGTTGTCCTTGATCTAGAGGGAGCAGTGTCGACCTTACTTACAAATTATTGTGTAAAACTCTCCTTACCTGGCTGGAGTCAATTAGGATGTTTAAAATCAGCTGTGGGCATAGGTGAATTTAAAAACAGACACATACGCTCAGGCCAGGAGAAAGTTCAGGAAAGTCTTGAGAAGACCTTAAGTTTCGCCTTAGGCTGATCCCTAGGCTCAGTGGTCGTCTAGCTAAGCGCTAAAGGAATGTCCCAGCAAAGAAACATTCTGCAAAGAATGGAAGAGGTGGCCTCTCCCTGCCACCCCAGGTCTTCTTACAATTTTGTAACGGTTTTATGTTCTTTTCAGATCCTGGCATTTGGGAAATCTCTGTCAATACATTCAGTGAATAAGAGTTAGTGGAACAGAAACTCCAGTGATCCCACACAACAAGGAATATTCTTTGCAAAAGTAGTTTGGAAAAGTTTCAGAATAAACAGACTACTACACAAGTCTATATCAACAGATAAAAGCAAATACAACCCAGTAAGCTGTGGTGAATTCTGCTTGCTAGAGATACTACATTATGGTAATAAAAATCCTAATTTTCAACAAAAAAAACGTGAAACATACAAAGAAACAGGATCATTGTTCAATCAAAGGAACTAAATAAAATTACAGAAACCATTCCTGAAGAAGCCAAGGCATCAGACTTACTAGACAAACACTTAAAAGCATCTTAAATATGCTCAGAAGTAGGAAAATAAAGACAAAGAAATAGAGGAAACCAGGATAATGATATATGAGCAAAATAAATATCACCAAGAACATAAATTATTAAAAAACCAAGCAGAAATTTTGGAGCAGAAAGTGTAATAATAAATTGAAAAATTCATTAGGGTGGTTCAATAACAAATTTTACTAGGCAGAGCAAGGAATCAGCAAAGTGGAGGATAGGACAATTGCTACTGTTTAGTGTTGGGAGCATAAAGAAAAAAGAATGAATAAAAGTGGTCGGAGTCTAAGGGACCTGTAGGACACGCTTAAGCAGACCAACAAACATATTGTATGAATTCCTGAAGCAAATAAGAAAAAGAAGCAGAAACATTATTTGAAAAAATAACATCCAAAAATGTCCAAAATTAGATGAAAGACATGATTGTACAATTCCAATAATCTCAACTAACTCCAAATGCAATAAAATAAAAAGATCCACATCAAGGCACACTATAATCAAACTGTTGAAAACAAAGACTAAGATTCCAGAGTTCAAATTCTGGATCCGTGTATTCTATATGGAGGCTTTGGTGGGTCATCCCCAGGCCTTGAGCTACCTCCTTGCCTCATCTATAAAACAGGGATAATAATACTTATTCACATAATGATGAAGACATGGTGACGAAACTGCTTTAATCCCCTACCCCCTATTCCCAATCTAGGGACACACCTGGCTTTCCCCCCATCCACACTCTCTGGATTCCTGTGGCCTCTAATTTCAAAATAGCTCCAGAATCTGTCCACTTATCATTGCCACCCATACCTACTGGTCCACACCACCATCATATCCTCCCTGGATCCCTGCATCAGGCCCCTCACTGGTCTCCCGGAAGGCTCTATTCTTGCACCCTTCAACTGTGAACCTTTTAAACATAATCCAATCACACACCTCCTCTGCTCAAAAATCACCAGAGCCTCCCCGACACTGCCCCAGTCTGTCAGCATAGCCTTTCCTGAGCACCTCTTCAGCACTTCTGATCCTCCCTCAGCACTTCTCATCCTCCTGTCCTGATTTCCCCCCAGTCCTGATTTATCCCCATCTAATACCCTAGTTCCTCTTTGATTTATTTCTTGTCTCCTACAGTGAAAGCTCCAAGAGAACAAGGACTTTTTCAAGTTTTGTTTGCTGCCTTATCCCCACTGCCCCAAACAGTGACTGGCATATAGAATTTTTCCAGTAATTATTTCAGTGAGTGGATGAACAAGGGAATGAGAGAATGGATAAGACTGCTCACCAATGGATGAAAGATCCAGAGAACCTTGGGAGTGCCACCAGCAGAGGTGTCTGACCCACATCCCACCTCCCCACAAAGGGCACATGCGGAGAGAGCGAGCCAAGCAGTAAGGGCTGGATCAGGGGCCCCTGCAGTGCTGGGGAGTTCCCAGGGTGTGTGACTCTGCCTTCCCTGGAAGTTTATTTTATGCTCCTCCTCCACGACTGCATCTGACACATGCTGGGCAAACCATATAAGCTCCCCTTCATCCCCATCACAACCTGGTAAGGTGGGTGTGAAGGCTCCATTGTACAGATGGGGACACTGAGGCAGACAGAGGTGAGGCGACTTGCCCTAGGCCGCATGACTGATGAGTGGAGTCTGCCTGACTGCAAAGCTGGGGCTGCCTCCTCAGTGGTCATTATTCCCCCCTCCCCAAGAGTAGCAGGGGACATCAGGAGGGAATTTGTCCTCAACCTCCAAATATTCTCATCAAGATGGTTTCGAAGACAGCAAGGCTTTCTATAACCAGACTGAATGAGCACAGTTCCCAGAGAGACAATGTTATTTCTCTGGAACTGAGGAATTTGCTGTGGCTTCAGACAAGCCTAGCCTGGCCCACTATGGCCGTGCTGTAGGCCTACTCTTCTCTGATGGCCTGGGGCTGGGAAATGGGTGTGTAGGTCCCTTCCCTGGACACCCTCAGCTCCTCCTCCCACTTGCAGCTCCTCCTCCCACTTGCAGAATCCAGCTCCTCCTCCCACTTGCAGAATCCAGCAGGATTCAGTCCTGTCACCCCCACCAGCTTCTGTCATACCTCATCCAACCTCTAGGAGTCTGTTCCCCTTTCCAGGTGATTGCATATGCATATATCTTCCCACTTTACTTCCCAGGATTGTTTTGAGGATAACAGATGTGCAGTGATGGACTTTGGAAATCATAAAATAGGTCAATGATATTAGAGTCATGCCACTGTTACTACTAAATAAGTAAACTTTATCCTCAGCCCCACAGAGGAGTTGAAAATGGAACCAAGGCAATCTCTCCAGCCTGAGGATTCACCCCTCCCTTTCCTTCTTTGAGGGCCAGAAGGTAGTTAATGCACAGCACAGGTTTCCCAGGGCCACACTCAGACAGACCAAACTGTTCTGAAAGTGCACACAAATTGTAACGTGGGTCTCCAAGTTGTCAAAGAAAGCAGCAAAGCAAAGGACTTTCTAAGCAGTGACACTGTGAGAATGCCTAACAGATGACATACCAATCTCTCTGGGGCCCAGTAAAAACAGAGGTTATTTGGGTAAAAAAAAAAAAAAAAAATAGAAAGAAAGAAAGAAAAGAAACCCAAATGCACTGTGAGCTTCTCACAACTGCTGAGAAGGCAGCTCCTAGCAATTGCCTGCCCCTCCAGCTGTTTAAGGGGCATGCAGGTCACAGATCCAGGCCAAGTTGATGGAGAGACTGAGAACCATTGAGAAACCTTATGGTGACCTTTTTCCTTTCCAGAAGTAAGAGCCCCAGGAAATAAATGCCTGGGGCTTTCTTTCTGTCCAGGAACAAGGAGGCCACAGAGGTCTGTTCCTTGGGTCTGACCAAGACTGTCCTTGCCTCCCCTCTCTCAGAGCCTGGGATCCCCCTGGACCACTTCTTGCCATCAGTAACCTTGGTGACAGTGGTGCCTTGAGAAGCATGGGGGCCAGATGGGGAAGCCACTCACGCATCCAAGACGAAGTAGAGATCGAAGACACCATTGCAGTCATGCAACTTTTTTGCTTTGCTCTTGTGATGATTGGTGCCCCTGTGGAAGCTTCTCCAGTCTGGGCTGAGGTAGCGGTGAATGGTTCTCCAGCCAAGGTCAAGGTGGTGTAAATTTCTCCAGTTCGGGATGCTATGCTGGAAGCTCCTTCCACTCAGCAGTGGAGGGGGCAGCAACAGCAACAGGAAGAGCCCAGGGCTGGGCATCCAGGGCCCGCCACTCTCCATTTACCTGGCTGTACCAACAGTCCCGTTGGACCCTCGCTACTCCAGGCCACCTCAGGCCGCAGCCTCCACCCCTCCAGCCCTCTAACGATGGGGCACTGTGAGCCTCCTCTTGTACCTGCCCTGAGGGCGGAAAAGGCAAAGATGGCTGGCCTTGGGGGATGGCCCACTACCTGCTCGGCCTGCCCCCAGACCCAAGGAGGCAGAATTCCCTGTGATGTCCCTTATGATGGACAGGAAGGTTGGCATGGTGACTTTGTGACCTGCAGCTCTGCTCAGTGTCCTGCCTGTTGACAATCCCAGGGGGGAGTCAGGGGCTCTTTGGAGGGGCAGTAAGATGAGGCCTCCGTTTGTTCCTCATCCCAGACCCTCTCAGGTGGCCATTAAAATCCTGGAGAAATCCTGCCTTTTTGTCAGCTGAAAGAGGGCAGCTGAGGTGGCTTAGATGAGGACATCGCTGTGGGGGAGGAGGTCCAGGAACTCGGAGTGTAGAGTGTTGCAGTCATTCGTGTGACCCAGTGGATGGAAGGATCTAGAAGGGGAAGAAGGTCCTGCAAGGATGTCAAAGTCCCTTGTGAATGAAGGGCATGCCAGTTATCTACTGCTGCTTAACAAACCACCACAAACTGAGTGACATAGAACAAGAACTTTTATATTATGCCCACAAATTCTGTGACTAGAAATCAGAAAGGGCTGAGCGGGGATGGCCTCTCTCTTCTCCATGGATCAACATTGGGCATTAACAACTTTAAGTCAAAAGTGTTTCAAAAACTCGGGCTGTGAATGTAAAAATTTTTAGAAATACTTTAACCAATTTATTTTGTTTTCTTTTGTATGCACAAAAGAAGAGTGATATATGCTAAAGGTCATTTGTAATAAGTCTAAAATAGATCTTTCAATATGTATAATGAAAATACAAAAATTACAAATGGTAAAATGCACTGTGTTGGTGATTTTTGTAGTTCTTGTTGTTTGAGTGATATTTTAAATAATGGAATATCTTAAATAAGTGATATTTGGAATTGATGGAATCTGGTGTACTTCTCCCTTAGAGGCTATTAGGTTTTCCTTGCTTCACATCCTTCATGACACTTGCTATTGTCATATTTTTATATATTTTTCTACTGATTCAACGTCTGTTTTGGTCTTAATTTGCATTCCCCTCATTACTGATGGGATTGGTCTTCTATTCAACAGATTTCAGGTCATTCATTTTCCCTCCTTTGTGAAATGCCTGTTTCTGCCTGTATCCATTCTCCAATTCAGTTGTTTTTCTTTCATATTGATTCCTTAGCATTCCTTGTATATTTAGGATATTAATCTTTTATCAATTGTTGCAAAGATCTTCTTCAGTGTGTGGCTCTTTTTTCACTCTATTTAATGCCTTTTAATAAAACAGAAGTTCTTAATTTTTTTATTGAAGTATAGTTGACACAGTGTTGTGTCAGTTTCAGGTGTACAGCAAAGTGATTCAGGAATACATATATTTACATATATGTATTTACATATATGTATTCCTGAATACATATATATATATGTATTCCTGAATACATATATATATGTATGTTCTTGTATTCTATGTATATATATGTATTATTTTACAAGTTCTTAATTTTAATGACAAATGTTGAATTTGTCACTTTTAAGTGAAACTGTTAAGATTTGCACTGTTTGTATCTTATTTAAGAAATCCTTCCCTGTTAAGCTGAAACAGATTTTATCTTAAAAGTTTTAAAGATTTAAAACTTAAAAGTTTTAAAGTTTTAAAAGATTTAAAGATTTTATCTTAAAAGTTTTAAAGAGTTCACACTGATGTCTTGAATCCATCTGGAATTAATTTATAAGTCTGATTCTTGCCAGGGATCTGATTTCATGTTTCCCATATTTAGAGTAAATTGTCCCAGCATCATTTGTTGTCTATTCCATGTTTTCCTTCATGATTTCTATGTCACCTCTGATGTGTTTCAAATTCCATATAGTTGTGGGCCTGGGTCTGTGCTCTCTGTTCCATTGTCTTTATCCGTCTATTGGTTTATACTGAAAGTGTCGAAACCTCACTGTCTAAATTATTGTGTATTGTGAACGATTGTATTACTGCTCCTCGCTGTCCCTTCCTCTTGCAGAGGAGGACTGCTTCCCTGCCACATTCATGGCAGGCTTGCCCTTGATTCCACCAAAGAAACGTTAATAGAAGTTACACGTGCCACTTCTGGACAGAATCTTCAAGAATCCAGGTGTGACTCAGGTGAATCCAACACCCTGGTAGCTGAGTAACTGTGATGTGCTGCTCCCTCTTGGGAACCTGGGATGGACATGTACATGTGGGACACTGAGATATACGAGTGGGAAATAAAGT
The DNA here is from genome assembly GCF_964374135.1 of Grampus griseus. Taxonomy (NCBI): domain Eukaryota; kingdom Metazoa; phylum Chordata; class Mammalia; order Artiodactyla; family Delphinidae; genus Grampus; species Grampus griseus. The sequence goes on from NC_139010.1 coordinate 38,974,062, forward strand.
TTGTGCTTTCAGCTGATTAGATTTGGTGGGTTTTGTTACAGAAGATAACCCACTAGAACCTGATACACACGGCGTTCAGTTACCTAACCTAACATACGCAGAGTGCTACAGCAAGCCTTGATAGTACAGGGTAAATCACCCCACCTAACTCTTCTTAGGGTAATTGTTGGCCATTTGCTCGTTCATGCAAATTTTAGAATCAACTCTTCAAGTCTCCACTCCACCAAAACCCTCTTGATGTTTGTTTATGATATCAACATATATACAGATACATTTGGAGGGATGTGAATCTGCAATCAGGACTCCTCCTATCAGTGAACATGGCATTGTCTTCATTTATTTAGGTCTTTTTCAATGCTTTTCATTTATATTTCCCTATGAAGATCTTCACTTCTTTTGTAAGTGCCTTCTCTAAATACCTTATATTTTTGCTGCTAGTGTAAATGGCATTTTGAAATAGAGTTTTAAACTGTTTATTGGTATTGTGAAGAAATGTATTTATTGGTTGATATATTCACTCAACTTGCTAAGCTCTCTCATTCTAAAAATTTAACTGTAAAATCCATTGGGTCAGTATAAAAATAAAAAAAACAACCACTGTCTTGATTATTTCTTCAACGAGTAGAGCTATGATGGAGGCATTTTTGATTTTAAAGAGAATGCCTCTAACACATCACCATTAAGAATGATATTTATTGGGCTTCCCTGGTGGTGCAGTGGTTGAGCGTCCGCCTGCCGATGCAGGGGACACGGGTTCGTGCCCCGGTCAGGGAAGATCCCACATGCAGCGGAGCGGCTGGGCCCGTGAGCCATGGCCGCTGAGCCTGCGTGTCCGGAGCCTGTGCTCCGCAACGGGAGAGGCCATGACAGTTGAGAGGCCTGCGTACCGCAAAAATAAATAAATAAATAAAAATTAAAAGAATGATATTTATTGAAAGCTTTTGGTAGAAATCCTTTATCAGATAACGGTATTTCACTAATATTCTTGGTGTGCTAGATATCATGAACAAGTCCTGGATTTTATCTAAAATTTTCTGTATATTTTGTGAGAAGTATATATTTTTCTCCAGTAATCTATTAATATGGCTAATTAAATTAATGCATCTGAAACAATATTAACATATTGTAAATAGACCCAGATTGGCCATGATATTTTTTAAACACTGCTGATTGAATTTAGTATTAGTTTAGATTTTTTTTGCCTATGCTCAGGAGAGAGGTTGGCCTGTAATTTCCTATTTTTGTGCTGCTCTTATCTGGATTTGATATTACATAAGTCTAGCCTCCTGAAATGCACTTGGGAGTGTTTTATGTTGTCTTTGGGAAGACTTTGAATGTGATCACAATCGTCTGCTTCTTGAATATTTGGTATGATATCTCCTATATCTGGTGTTTTCTTTGTGTAAAGTCTTTAAACTACTGATACAATTATTTAATATTTACTGAATGCTATGGACTGAATTGTGCCCTTCCTCCCAAATTCATATATTGAGCCCTAATCCTTAACGTCAGGCCTTTCAGGATATGATTAAGGTTAAGTGAGGTCATAAGTATTAGGCCCTAATCCTATAGGTCTAGTGTCCTCATAAGAAAAGGAAGAGACACCAGTGCTGTCCTTCACACAGTCACAGTGAAAAGGCAGTGGGTGACACAGAAGGAAGGTGGCCACCTGAAATCCAGGAAGAGAGGTCTCATCAGAAACCAACCCCGCTGACACCTTGATCTTGGACTTCCAGTCATGGTTTCTTGACTCTCTGTCCTTTCATCTGGGTTCAGTTTCCTTGCTTCTGAAATACATTCTTTAGTGGTTCCTTCACCAAGCTTGTAAGGGTGTTCAACTTAGGCTTTGTACCTCGAAAATATCTCTGTTCTGTGTTCACTCTTGAACAACAGTTCAGTTAGATACAGGATTCTAAGTGGACAGATTATTTCCAAGGTTTGTCCTAAACATCTATAATTTCACTAAGGCTGAGTGAGCGGCACATTTGGGATTTGATCTCTCATGTCCATATTCATTAATGGGTTCTCTTCACAGAAGAAAATTTTTGTTTTGGGGACCGTTACTCAGAGCTTTACCGTCTGTTCTGAATCTCACTTTGCCCACCTCAGACTCATCATAATTTTGTTCCTTTACAATCTTATCTGTGTGATATATGCTCCCAACCCTTTGGGAAAAGCACAGAGCTTTGTCTGCTTATGTCTCCACACCCTCTCCTCTCAGGGGCATCCGGAACAGTTACTGAGTGACTGAAGGAAGGAAGGAAGGAGCGGGGACTCAGGGCTCCCTCTCAGTCCCTCAAGGATTCTCTCTTCCCCTATCTAGCCTGCTCTGCCCCTCTTCTGGGCTCAAACAATGTGACTCATACACCTGGCTGCCACTGCAACAATTCTGGTTACTTGAGACCACCCCCCCCCACTCCTATCTCCTCTCACCCTCACTACAGGGAAATGTCCTAGGTAGTCCAAGACCTGGCATGAATGTAGTCACTTAGAAGGCATTCCCTCCTGTCCCCACGCTTTAGGCCCTGACCTGTCCCACCCTCCATGGGTAGTTAAGTTCCCTTACACCTTTGCATTCTGTGAAGTCACAGAACTCACCATTATTTGGCACAATGCTGCCATTTCAGAACTGAGGAGGCTCAGGAAAGGCTGAGAGGCCGAGGATCAGCTCCAGTGAAGTCTGGAAGTTTCTCAGTGCGCCACAAAGCTGGAGCTTTCGTGGCCGCTCAGCCTGGAGGCGGAAGGAGAGTCCAACGCGCTGATGGGGTCTCTGGGCTGCACGGAGGATCCGCAGTCGCAGGACACGGAACACCTGCACTGACAACCAGGCTGTTGCCCGGGTCCCCGAGACCCAAGAGGGTAGAAGTCGCGGCGCACAGGGCGAGTGAGCAGCGGTAAGTGCAGCCTCCGCCGTGGCCCGAGGGCCACCTCCAAAGGCAGGTCCGCGCCAGGGCACCCTCCTCAGTCCCGCACCTGGGAGGCGCGGGTCAAGGCCTGAACCAGCGGGGACGGCGGGCCGGGGTTTGCGGAGCTGGACTCGCGGGAGGGCTGGGCCCAGCCGAGTGGGCGCGGAGCCGGCGTGCATTCCGGCGTCCAGATCTGCTCCGGGTGGTGCCTGGGAAGCGGGTTTCCTAGGCGCCCCTTTCTGCGGGTTCAGCCCACTCACAGGCCCCTCCCCTAAGGCCCGCGGACCCCTAGGAACGGGGCGGTGCCCGAGGCCCCGCCCCAGAGGCGGGGGCAGCTCGGGAAGGCGGGGTCTGACCGGCCCCGCAGGGCTCGCGCGCTAAGTTCCGACCCGCGTGTCACTGCCCCGACCTGGAGGCGGCCGGGGCTGCCAGCGCGTCCCCAGCGCCCAGCGCCGCGCGAGAGCCGAGGTGAGACGCGCTGTCCTGCCCCCGGGACGGACCCGCGAGTGGGCGTGGGGGTCGGGAGTCATCTCATTTCTACTGGCTTTTCCCCAGGGCAGGTTCTCAGTTCTGCCCTCGACTGCCCGGTTCTTCTCTTTCCTCTGTCATCAGCTTTCTCCATCGCTCCTTCTTTTTTTTTTTCCTCCCGTGCTACTCCGGTCCCTGCCCTCTGCCTCTGTCTTTTGTCTCCTTGCCTCTTCTGTATTTTTCTCTCATCTGTCTCACTTTTTCCTACCAATCTTTTTATTACTTGTGTCCCCTGTCTTTCCCTTTCTCTGTTTTTTCTTCTTCTTCTCTCCCTCTCTCTCTCTCTCCTCCCCACTTCTTCCCTTTTTCCTTCCCCCCATCAAGAATTCCACCTTGGATTTTTGTTTTTTCTGCTAGGTCAACTTTTTTGGGCTGCAATTCTTTTAATTCTTCCATTCACCCACCCTGTGCCGCTCCATTATTCTCAGCCAGGGCTTGTACTGGGCACGAGGGTAATAATGATGCATTTGCCCCAGATCCTTTCTCCAACAGATTATATCCAAAGATCTGGGCATGTAACCTGTTCAGTGCCTGTTGTGGGAAAAATACATGAAGGATCAAGTTGTAAATCTCTGAGTTTTCAGGGTGAGCTGAAAGAAATACTTGGCTTTAGAGACAAGGCTTTGAATGAATCCTTTTCTTGGCATTTTGCCTTTAGTTACAGACACAGACAGCACCAGGAAGCTAAATCTTGCAGGATCATTTAGGGAACATGGGGCCCCACACCATCCTTCTGTGGAGGCAGTGCAAGGCTAGGTTGGTGGGGAGAATGAGGGTGGGACTCAGAGAGCAGTTGTGGGAAGACAATAGGCCAGGGCTTTGCATGTGAAACATTTGGGTGAGAGTTGAAATAAGAAATTAACTATAAATTTCTAAAGTATATACTTGTCAATGCTGGTGGTGTGCAAAAGTTAGGTTCCATAATTACTGTTAACTGATTCAGACTTTTTATAACAATTATTGTGGTATTTGGAAATTAATGTTTTTGTGTACACAGTGAAAATATTTCATCATCATATCAAAGATTGTCTTAGATACATACTAAGTGAAGAAATACAGAAAAACAAATCTGGTTCATTTGTGAGAAATAAAGTAGAAAGTATTAAATAGCAAAGCAATTTTTTGCTTCTTAAAAATATAATCTTATCAGAGAGACATGATTTCATTATTTGATGATATTCTTATGTCATGTATAACTGTATGTTCAAACACGCACATACATAATATATATATATTAAGCTGGAAAAAGAAAACTTGTTTGGTTTTAAAGCTGCTAATTACTGCTCAACACTTGAAGCTTTTTGTTCTTATAATTAATCTAACCTGTCCTTTGAGTTGGTTATGATTTTTAGTGATAATTCAGCTTATTTAACTTTTTGGTTGATATGCAAAAGGAAATTTGTCAATGGATAAATCACACAGAATTGAACAAAAATTAAAAATGATGGAAGAGGATTTCAGTGTGTTTATTGAAAGAAATTTTTTTCCACTTTGTATCAAAGAACGTTGGACACATTCATAGGTATAAGCATGATTTGGGAGACTGTTCTCTGGATTGAAGAGTTAAATTGTCTTTCACATCATTTAACCACTGACTTCCCATGTATTAGAATTTTGGGAGGGGAGGGGGAGGGAATGCTTTTCCAATGATTTAGAACCATCATGCCTGCTTTGCTTAGCAGATATCTTTTTCAAAAAATAGGTGACAACTTTTCTTTAAAACAGATGCTCACATCTTTTTTCTTTTTTTTTGGATTCAAGGCTAAGTCTTGAGCTGCAGTGCTTTTAGATTTTTTTTTCCTTCTTCAATAGGCTGCATCTCTTCTTTCTAGCTAATGATGCTATTGTAGAGTCTGGCTGAGTAGTCTATTGTACAAACCATGGCCTTTTCCTCTGAAGGCTGCCACAGGAATTGGTCCATGTGGCCAAGTGGTGTTAGGGCCACAGCTGACCCCACAGTGGGCCTGGGAGCTGGTTACATCCTGAGAATCCTGCATTTGGTTTTGCTTGGACATAGCAGGCATTGCTGCTAGGGGGATGTGGGCATAGATGAACATGGAGCCTTCGAGGGCTGCCTGGGAAGTCCTCTTTCCCACCTCGTGGCACCACCAGCCAGCCTCCAGGAAGGCCTGGACAACTCTGCAATTTTTCGTTTTCTCAGGGTTCTAGGGCTAGGAGGATGTCTAGAAAACATGTGTGTTTTCCTTTTCAGGAAAACACAGCACCTCACAGTCCACATGTAGAAGAGGTAGATGGATGATTAATTATCCTTAGAAATCTTCCAAAAAGGTGTGAGAAGCATCTCCAGAGTCTGGGGAAACCAAAGAATTGGGGCACAGGAGATTTTTTTCTGTTCTCACTTGTTTTAGCTGAAGAGGAAGGCAGTGCAGGAAGGCACTGTTGGTGTAGATGGTGTCACTAAATAAGACCTAATTTCTGAGCTGCAGCTTGGGACAGCTGGAGGCTGACCAGCTGACTTGGGGTGGTAAGTATCTGCAGACATCTCAGTAACATACTGTCGTTCAGTTGTTTGCAAAGAGTTCTTCTGTAAAGGGAGGGGGAAGGAGAAAACTGCCCAGGCCATTTGGTCACTTGTTAAACACTCTTGTGCACTGGTCCCTGGAGGGGCATGAATGGAGGGTAGGCAACCCTGAGGCTGTCTCTAACCTTCAGAACTAGTGCGATAATAAATTGATGCTACCTGTCATTTATTGAGCCAGGCTCTTTAGCACTCTAGACATGTTAATCCATTTAATCTTCACAAACACCTGATGAGGTGGGCACCAAGGTGATCCATGATGAGAAAACAGAGGCAGGGAGAAGATCAGCACCTTGCCCAAGGTCATGTGATTGGTAAGAGCAGAGCTGTATTTGATCCAGGCATTCTGACCCTAGAACCCACACACTTAACCTCGATGTGGATGTGAGGCTGGAAGGTTCCTGGGACGGCCTGGTTAGAACATGAACAGGAAGGTAGAATGTGGCCCGTGCTTCTCAGATGAAGCAATGATTCCTGTTTTCTAGGAATAGATAATAAACAGAGAAACAAGTGCTTTTATGCTATGGGGTGGGTGAGGTATCATTTCTCAGAGAACTTCATGTTTTGGTCAGTAGAATCATGGTTGGTGGCCCAGGAGGACTGAACCCCGAGGCGGAAGTATCCCCATCGACAGGGAAGATGGGACATGGTCAGACACCCTGTTGGCTTGGGGAGCTCAGTTTCAGAAGGTTGCCAAGATCATCTGAGGGCTGGGAAAAGGCTCAGAGCCTGGAATTGAAATCAGGTTCTTTCAATAGGAAGACTGTGGGTGGTACTGAAGGATGTCTGTGTGACTCAGAGGGTTGTCTTGCTGAGCTCAGACTGAAAGAACCAAGGAAGACAAGAAGAGTCCCTTCTCAGGACACACACAATAGAGCGACAAGGATGAGTAAATCGTGTCAGGGGGTGAGAGCCCAGAATGAACTGAGGCTATTGAGGGGACTGGAGGACAGCAAAGGTCTTTTAATACTGGATGGGAGCAAAAGAACAAGGGCTGCATAGATCCACTCGCTGCCAGAACCGCTGGTGTCTGTGGAGGGAGAAAGAGGAGGGAGCAGCTCTGCTTTGCCCAGCGATTGTCTGGACAGAGAACCAGCCTCCAGTTGCAAAGGGCGTTGGTAGGTCCATGTAGGAAAGGGGGACAGAGGCAGCCCTGAGCAGCTGTGCATGTGGTCTCCTGACCCAGAACTCACTGTCCAGGGCCAGGAGTGACCCACACATCTGCAGAGGTCACCTGAGAGGAGTTGAGGACCATGGCAGAGGTGCATGTAGCCTGGAGCTGGATGAGGCTCAAAGTCGGATGTTGACCCTGGGAGAGAGCCTGCGATCTCTCGACAAGAGGAGATGAGCATTAAGAGCTGGCAGGGCGGGGCTTCCCTGGTGGCGCAGTGGTTGAGAGTCCGTCTGCCGATGCAGGGGACACGGGTTCGTGCCCCGGTCCGGGAAGACCCCACATGCTGTGGAGTGGCTGGGCCCGTGGGCCATGGCCGCTGAGCCTGCGCGTCCAGAGCCTGCGCTCCACACGGGAGAGGCCACAACAGTGAGAGGCCCGCGTACCGCAAAAAAAAAAAAAAAAAGAGCTGGCAGGGCTCCCCAGGAACAAGCCACGGCAGACTCACATCATCTTCCACTGAAAGACTTCCATCTGGTGATGGCCGCAGATGGAGTGGACTGAGGTTAGATGGGGCCCCAGATGGAGTTTGGTAGGACATTCTTTGCGTTTGCCTGAGTGACCTTACCCAGCAGCGCTGGTGCATGTGAGAGTGGTGGCCCTCAGGGAGCGTGGGCAGCATGCTGGGGTCCCCTGGCAGGCCAGTACCTCGGTGTCCTCCTTTTCTTCCTCCTCCTCCTTGTTCTCATTATCATTATTAAGATTTGGACGGTAGCATTGACAGAAGCGATTTGGGGCGGATTCGGCAGTTGGCCAGATCTGCAACAAGCTGGAGGAGCACAGCGTTTAGCACTATAGCACTTGCAGGTTGGAGATGAACACATTTGGGTTGAGACCTGCAAATTTCCTCACGTGGTTGTTGTGAAAACTCCATGAAATAAGATGCGTTAAGCTCTTGGCATCTCTGGCATGTAGACGCTTACATAGTCAATAAGTGGTGAGTTGCATATTTATATCATGAAGCATCCTTTATAAATGAAGCAAACATTCCATCCTGAAGTAAGACCACATGTTCCAAATTTTGCCCCTGAGAAGGTTGTCCCATCTGTGGCTCAGGGCACTCTGGACGGTTCTGTCAATGGGGTCTACATGGCTGTGGTTGGACAAGGTTGCCTAAGCTGTGAGGGTAGTGCAGCGGGGCTGTGTGCAGAGGGCTGCAGGGGTGCAGCCGGACCAGGGTCAGCAGGGCAGCCTCCTGCCTGGGCGTGGGATACATCAGGTGGTTCTAAACTGTTATCTGGAGAGCAGTGAGAGACAGAGAGTGAGAGAGCGAGAGAAAGGGGGAGTTTGTGTGATGGTGTATGTGCATTTGAGTGTGTGATAGTATGTGTATGTGTTTGAGTGTGTGTGACTGTATGTATGTGAGTGTATGTGTATATGAGATTGTGAGTGTGTATGTGTTGTGAAAGTGTGTGAGGGTATGAGTGTGCCTGTGTGTGTGTGTGTCTTTGTGAGCTCAGCATTAGGGCTTCAAGCAGACCAGTTATTCTTTGACAAAGGGGGAGAAGTGGCTTCATCCTAGCTGGAGTCATACACTGGTACATCTGGAAAGGACTGTGGAGATAATTAAGCCCAATCCCAGGTGATGGGAATTCGAGGCTGAGAGAGGTGGGAAGGACATCTCAGGGTCAGCTGGTGGAGTGATGTGACTGCCTCTTCCTCTTCAAGGAACATTGGTGGGCACTGATCTCTGATGTCATTGGCATCCCCTTTGAGGACTCAGTTTGGAAAGGATGTTACAAGAGGCTCAGCTCTCCCTGGTGGCCAGTCTTGTAAGTCCTTACAGGTTGACAAAGCTCGAGACCAGGCTCACATAGGAATGGGCTGAAAGGTAGGTCTGGCATGTGTTTCCTCAGGAGCTGTTTAAAGCTCAGAGGTTAGACAAAGAATTTGACTTTTTGATGGGGTAAAAGCTTGGGAGAAGTCGGAGAGGAGGCAGGAAAAGGAGACCTAAACCCTCAACATGCCCTCATTTGGTGTTTGGGTCACATGGTTGACTTGGTGTTCACCTCTGGGGGCTCTGGGAGGGCGACATGGCCAGTGCAACCAAAGCAGGCTTGGCGACACACACTTGGGTTTCAATCCCAGCTGCGCCTCATCCTTGCAGGCGACATGGGGCAGGATGCTTAGTATTGCAGGACTTGGGTCCTCTTCATCTGTGAAAGAGGGTGATGACCCTCCATGTGTGCTGAAGATGGAAGGAGGTGACATATGCAAAACATGTGTCACAGACTCCTGTTGCCAAGATAGTGAGAAGGAGGGCAGGCACCTGTGCTTCCTTTTCCAGGTGGGGCAGGAGGCAGGGCAAGAGGAAGGAGCTAAGATGAACTCAAGTGATGTTCCTGTGAGGAAGGAGCAGAGCTGTCCCCTCCTCACGGTCCTCCTGGGCTCAGGAGACATATTTGTTAATGATGACAACTCGGAACACTCAGCTGAGTGTGGTCCAGCAAACCTCTCACAAGCTGAGGGAGCGCTTGAAGATGGGCTTGCAAGCCTTAAGAACTTGCTGGTGGAGCAGATCAGGGAAGGGCAGGGATGAATGTCTTCCCAGAAGGGCTGATGGCTCCCTTTCCTCCTGGGTACCACCCTCACTTATGGCCATTGTGTGTCTCCCCTGCAGCCGTGAGCGCCTCAAGGGCAAAGCAGAAGCTGATTCACCTGTTAGTGCCCAACAGGTGGTCACAAGAGGGCATTTGACAGTTGACAGGTGAGCAGAGGAGAAGCAAGTGGATGAATGTGTGAAGAACAGTTGTGGTCACTTCAGGAGAGTGGAGAGGGAGACCCACACTTGGTGCAGGGGCAGGGCCTGGTGGAGAGATGGCTGCCCCCAGGTGTGGGAGCAGGGAACAGGAACAGCTCCAGACCCAACCCGCCATGTCTGGATGTTACTGTCCAGCTTTTACCTTCTGGTCACCTGTGCTGCAGCAGCTCCCGTGTCCAGGGGTTTAAAGTGTCCAAGCACATGTGAGGATTTGTGAGGAAAGCTGGCATGCAGAGCAGCAAGGAAAATAATCTGCTGTGAATCAGGGTGCAAGCGTATTAGAGTTGTCAACCAAGTCAAAACTAACTGGTGGAAGCCTTGTGCCGCTGTTAAAAGATAGCAGCTGCTGCCTGGAGGTTGACAGATGGGGGGCAGTACTGAGCCTGGCCTCTGGGTGGGAGCATTGCGCGCTGTGGTCTTTCCCCCCCCCCGCCCCCCGATGGAGTCCTGGAGGTGAAAGCGTTGTCCTCTGAGTCAGGGTGAGTTGCTGCATCTGTAGTAGTCAGGGTTCTTTGGATGCAAAGGACAAAAACTGTCTCTTGCCAAGTTAGCCAAGAAGATTAATTAGAAGGGCTGCTTGTCTAATATCACACAGCTGAGGACTGGCCGAGCCTGGACTCACAGGGACACTTGTCTGCCCCGAGTTCATGCTCCTACCAGCACTTGCCCTGAGACACCAAGGTCCCAGGTGAGAGAAGGCTTTCTATAAGTTCCTACAACGTGCGTGCTCCTCCCTGAGTGGAGAGCACACTTCTCACTGCCTTTTGCTTCCTCTCTCTGCAGAGCCCTGTGGTCCGAGTGTGCCGACCCAAGCACCAGGGGAGCCCTTCAATCTCACGGCCCCTCTCCGGGCCCAGAAGCCTCAGAGACTGACAGCTGTTGGAGCATCCACCTGGCTCAGCCGGTCCAGGCCCTGCGGTCCCCATGGCTGCCGGGAAGGGAGCTCTGCGGAGCCCTTCAGCTGAAAACAGATGGCGGCTTAGTGAACCCGAGCAGGGCTGGGGCCGCAAGCCAGTGCTGCTGGAGAAAACAAACTGCCTGGGCTCTGAGGCTGCCCCGGGCAGCGGTGGCCGGGATGCGGCCTGTGCCGAGATGGCGCAGTCAGCAGCCCCGGGCAAGTTCAGGCTGGGAAAGCTGAGGCCCCGGAAGGCTTGCTGGGAACAGGGGCAGAGCGCCTTCATGGAGGTGCCTCGGCTCAAGAAGAGGCTTGGGGGCAGGCAGGCCCAGGAGAGGGTGCACAGTGGCCCTGCAGGCCAGCCGGGCCCCCAGCAGCTGACCCTGGACAACCCCAGGGACCCGGCTAGCATCACCTGCTTCTCAGTGGGGCCCAGTGGGGCCCATGGGGAGCAGAGAAGTGCCTTCAGCAAGCCAACCAGGAGTCCAGCAGGGAGACCGGGGCCAGCCTCCGTCTTCCAGGCAGGCGGACCCGTAGACACCCTGGGGGAGCTGCTGGGACTCATCAACACAGTGGATGTCAGTTGCTGGGGTCGACTTTCCAACTCCAAGCTTTTGGTGGGTGATTTCTGGAGCCTGCAAAGGGTGGCACCAAATGCTCCTCTCTGCGGCACTTTCCTGGGTGACCCCATGCTGTGGCTCAAGCATGCCACGGCCCAGGTGCCCACACCTCCGTCGTGCTCCTCCACCGCCTCTTGGGCCCTGCTGCCCCCCACGCTCACCTCCCTGGGTCTGTCCACCCAGAACTGGTGCGCCAAGTGCAACCTCTCCTTCCGCCTGACCTCCGACCTGGTCTTCCACATGCGGTCCCACCACAAAAAGGAGCACGTGGGGCCCGACCTGCATTCTAAGAGGCTGAGAGAAGAGGCCCTCACGTGCCCCGTTTGCCACGAGTACTTCCGCGAGCGCCACCATCTCTCCCGGCACATGACTTCTCACAGTTAACAGGTGGTTTGGAACAAAGGCGTCCAGCACGCGGTCCTGAGGCTGAGATGGCTCACGGGGCCTTCCCCCGAAAAGACTGGTCACAGTTGTCCGCAGGGCCGTCTCCTTGGGCGTTTGAGGATGAACAGCTCAGTCATAATTGGAAAAAGTCAACCCGCCCCCGGGACGTGCTTAAAGGAAGTAATGTCGTGAAATGATGTGCTTTGCTAATGGCAGGGTATGGTGACGAATGGCATCAAGTGCTTCTGACGTTTTCAAGAGTGAGGGCTCTGCTCCCGTCACCGTAACTCTCGCTCCATGTGGAAGCAAGGCTGGCACCCAGCACGGGCTTTGGAGGCAGACAGACCTGGACTGGGATCTTGGCCCTTTCACATACTGGCCCTGAGCCTGGGCAAATTGCTCTAGCTATCTGAGTCCCAGCGTACTTCTCTGCAAACATGGAGATGGTGACACCTGTGTCTGAGGGATGTTGTCAGGATTGTATGGGAAGACGTGTGGGAAATGGCCAGCATGTGCCCGGCAGTGTCATCACAGAGTAAACAGTACTATTAGCATGATCCAGATTAGTCAACTATTGTTAAGTGACAAAGTTTCAGTGGCCAACAATGCAGAGCCCCTGTGTCTCAGTCATGGGCCTGCGGGTTGCCTGGGGTTGAGCTGGGCTTGACTCCAAGGTTGCTTTCTCTCTCAGGACTGTTGGGCTGCCCGGTCATGCTTCTCTCATGGTTACGCCAAGAGCACAGCAGGACAAGTCCAAATATCCAAGCACAGCTCAAGCCTCTGCTTGGCTTGCTTCCGCTAATGTCCCCTCGGCCAATACAAGTAGGCGGCCAAGCCCAAAGTTAAGGGGTGAGGTGTGCATATGGCCAACGGGGAGGTCATGAGTGAGTGTATAATCCTACAGGGGCCGGCGGAATTGGGACCAATAATTCAACCAACACCTGGTCCCTGGTTCTTCATGTTCTGAATACGTGAAAATGGGAAAACGAAACAACGCATACATGCACACATACACGCACACACACCCCTTAACTCTCAGGAAGTGAGCGTGCACAAAACCTTAAGGCTTGAGACATTGTGAAGACTGGGAGAGTTCTGGGTACCGTTTACTATCTGATGCATGTTGAGTTTCAGTACCTATGCTGTTTATCCACATTTGTCCTTATTCCTAACAATGCAAACCTCAGGTCATACACTCTGCTGTAACACAAGCCAGTCTGTGTGAAAGCCCTTTGTTGGAATTTCTTTCAAGTCACTGCAGTTCTTTTGAGTGGTTTCCACCTCACTTTCAAGATTTGTTCACTTGACCTGCAGTTTCCAACCCCTCCTCTGGGGCCTCGGTCACAGAGTTCAGACTTGTGGGTGGGAAGGAGCTGGTGGGGGTCTCAGCCAGCAGCGAGCCAGCCATCCAAACACCCGCAGACTCCGCATCCCCTCTCCATCTCCACGGCAGGCTCCCACCTTGCCCGAGGCAGCTGCATGTCCCCCCTGGCCCAGCCCACACCTGTCCCTCTCTCTCCCACTCCCCCCACCTCCCACCCATTCTCCACAGCCAGAGGTATATTCATTCATTTCTTGGCCTCCCTGGGCACCTGTGCTGTGCCAGATTGTGTGCCAGGCCCTGCTGGGGGCACAGTGAGTTCGACCCACTGTGTGAGTCGAACATAGTCCTTGTTCAGGGTGTGAGATGATTAGGGTGCAGTGCGACAGATGCAGAACAGAGGCCTGTGCCGGGGTGCTGGGCACGTCGGGGGGCATGCCCAAGTCAGACCTGTGGGTAGGGGAGGAGGGTACCCCTGGAGGCCTCCTGGGGGGTGGGGATGTGAGCTGAGCCTCAGAGTCCAACAGGAGCTGGTGATTCAGACAGGGAGGGCAGTGCTGGGGAGAAGGTGGTCCTGAGCTGTAGTGTCCGAGGCTGCTCCAAGGCCCAGGTGGGGCAGACTTAGTGGGGAGGTGGGCCTCTGAGATGGAGACATAGGAAGGCATTGAAGGAAAGGAGTTCAGACCAGGGCCCTGGAGGGCCGGCTCCAAGAAACCCTTCCAGGGGGCCTCTGGCTGCAGCAGGAAAAGTGGGCTGGAGGAGAGGAGATGGACCCTCTGAGCCGTTTCCTCTGCATCTGGAAGGAAGCAGCAGTGCTCCACAGAGGCAACAAAGAAGCACCCCCATTTCTACAGTGAGGCTTGGAGGCCCCACCCTCCGTGAAGGAGGTCAGGAGCCCTGCAGGCCGGGCCCCTTTGGGAGCTGCGTGGGGCTACAATTTGCCCACCGGGAGGCTGTGCCCAGAAGGGGGCTGAAGCTTTGGGGAGCCTCCCTCTCCTGCCGTCCCACGTGGGGAAGAAGATTAATTAGAAGGGCTGCCGTCCCATGTGGGACAGGAGAGGGCACCTCATGGGCTTGGAATCTGAGACTCCACACCATGCAATGATGTATGTTATGTTATTTAATCCACATGATATGCCCAGGAGGTAGATACTTTTAAAAATTAATTAATTAATTGATTGATTTTTAAATTTTGGCTGTGTTGGGTCTTCATTGCGCGCAGGCTTTCTCTAGTTGCGGCGAGCGGGGCCTACTCTTTGTTGCAGTGCGCGGGCTTCTCACTGCAGTGGCTTCTCTTGTTGTGGAGCACAGGCTCTATGCGCACGGGCTTCAGTAGTTGTGGTGTGTGGGCTCAGTAGTTGCAGCACGTGGGCTCTAGAGCACAGGCTCAGTAGTTGTGGCACACGGGCTTAGTTGCTCCACGGCAGGTGGGATCTTCCCAGACCAGGGCTCGAACCCGTGTCCCCTGCATTGGCAGGCAGACTCCCAACCACTGCGCCACCAGAGAAGTCCCACAGGAGGTAGATACTTAATTCCCATTTTACTACAGAAGAAACTGAACTCCAAGAGGTCAGCTGACTTTCCTAAGACCATGGGTTCTGGAGAAGCAGTACAAGAATAAGACCCCAGGACTGCCCCACTTGTGCTCAGATCCTTCCCAGCTTGCCATGCGTCTGCTCAGCCCAGCCAGGTTGTGTGGCATTGTGGACGATGAAAAAACTGGGACTTAAGACAGGCATTGACTCCCTGTCTACAATTGCAACTTGCACCCTTCCTCCCCTCCCCAACATTTTCTATTGCCCTTCTCTTGAGCACTTTGCACCGTTTTGCTTACTCTTTTTTACTGATTTGTCTTGTTTCTTGTATTTCCCATCACTAGAAGGTAAGTTCCATAAGGGATCTTTGCTGTTTTGTTCGCTGCTGTATCCCCAGCAGCTAGAGCAATGTGGGCAAATAGCAGGCATTCGACAGACCTTCGTGGGAGGAATGAACGAAACGCCCGGTTCTGGCTTCATTCCTGACAGACCAGCTTCGCACAAGGGTTTCGACATCTGTTAAAATGGATGCACAGCTGTTCTCCTCTGACTTGTCGGATTGCTCTATAATTTCTTTGGAATCAGTTTGACAGGCATAAGTGCACTATACTAAAACAATAGAAATTTAGAATTGAAAGGGATTCTACATTTCTAGTCCATCCCCTGACTTTATGGCAGTGAGCATTGAGGTCCATGATGAGCTGATGTGCAAAGCGATGCAGGGCAAGAGGTGGTGAGGTCAAGCCTAGGACCCCTGGGATGTCTACACTGGTGTGTCTTCCCTGGCCCACCCACACTTCTCTGGGAACCTCGGCTATGGCCGCAAACAGAATGATTACTGATAGTGAGCACGTTGTTCATAAGCAAGAGAGACATTTTGAAAAAAAATTAGAGTTAATTAATTTTATGAAGAAGCACAAGAAAACATCTCCCAAGTCAACTTTTTAAGATGGAGTTCATTTTGGTAAAAATCGATGTAGATGCAAGTTGCTTTGTAGCCATTCAAATTGACAGACGCCAAGATGACTTATGGAGGTGACGACTTACAGTTTATTAATGTGGCAGTTCCTGCTTGTCACCAGGCCACGTTCCCAAAGTCCCCATGGCAGTTGAAGCCTGTCTCGTCCCTTTTCTCTCCTACTCTCCTATATCGACTTGAGATCAGTCACTTTTAATCATGACTTTGCCCACGTTCTCTCTGCCACCTTCCATCCCAGTTAAGAGCTGGCAGATAATGTTGCCACAGAACATCACATCAGCAGGTATGAATTTTACTCGACAATTCTGGGGTAAGAATCATCACATTCCTTAAATTCTCTATATCTAATTTAATCTGTTCTCTACCGTAATCCTATTCTGGTAGGACAGGCAGTCTGTCTTTTTAAAATCCCTCCCCTGTCTGTCCAGTTTACAGAACATTCCCCAGCACCTCCCACCTAGGAATACCCTCTCTTAGCATCAAGCAGCGTCCGCATGCCGTGTCGGTGTCTTCGCCTCTATCCTCCAACGTGCTCTGGATCTTCTCCCAGGATCTCAGCCCTGGTGGTTTTCTGGCAATACCATCATTAGGCAGGTAACACAGGAGCCACTGAGCCAATAAACAGAAAGTCTTGGCTTGCTTTTTGGACAATGGAAGAGAAAATACCTATAGTGGCTGGAAAAATAGCAAATTATATCTCAATATATGACCTCCCAGACAGCAGCCATTCCATTAAGGTTTCTAAAAGTCCCCCAAATGTGCTCATGCGGCTAAAATGAGACATTCTGATTTCAGATCCATTTGAGTTCTCAATTTTTACCGAGATTTGCTCTTCTTTCTGCTTTTATCTGGAGGAGAAGTAAAACCTTAACAAGGCCAGGGTCCTAGGTCCATATCTACGTCTGGCCAATTTCTGAATCTTAGACCGCAGATTCTACTCAAAAGACTATATAATTATGTTAATGAAAGTGTGTGTAGCCCACTGGGCTTGGGGAGAGCGGAGGGAAGGGGAGGTGAGGATCAACCTGACACCTGGAGCTCGTGTGTCCTAGGTGAAGGTTCCTTAGTGCCAGGCCAAGTGCAGCTCTCAAGAGAGGCCAGAAATCAGGACCGTATGTGGAATTGTCTCTCTAAAAAACTGATGACCAAAATGGCATGGACTTAAGGAAGCACGTTAGTGGTGGTGGCGTGGGGAGGGGCAGGAACCACCAGCTGGAGACCCCTAACTCTGTTATGCTCCCAGCCTTTGAACCAACTGGGTGGTGGGCCTGGCCCTGCTAACCTCACAGTACTGCCCTGTTACTCTAGGCACAGGGAGAGACCCTATAGAGGGGTGAAAGTCAGCAGGCGTTGTCCTAAGGTAAACCTCCCAGCCTTTCTTTCCTTGGGAGGTGCTGCCGCCCCCTGGTGGCAGCATGCCTTCCCTGCAGGCCGCTTCTCTTCAGAGAAGGCGTTTTACATGCCCTGCCTATATGTATAATTTTGTTTTTATTTTTTGTAGTAGAAGTCATGTGTGAGGTCTAAACATCATATAGTAAGATATGAAATCCATAGAATAAAACTTTTATTTTAAAAACAAATTATTCTCCAATGTGTTTTGATTTGTGCCGCGTCCTAGAAAAGAAGAATTTTTGGAAAGCAATTTTGTTTTTGTTTTTGTTTTTTTTGCGGTACGCGGGCCTCTCACTGTTGTGGCCTCTCCCGTTGCGGAGCACAGGCTCCGGACGCGCAGGCTCAGCGGCCATGGCTCACGGGCCCAGCCGCTGCACGGCATGTAGGATCTTCCCGAACCGGGGCACGAACGCGTGTCCCCTGCATCGGCAGGCGGACTCTCAACCACTGCGCCACCAGGGAAGCCCAGGAAAGCGATTTTGAATGGGCGTTGGGGAGACAGTGCCTTCTGGAAGGAGGGTAGCCGTTCTTGTTCTTTAAATGTAACTTTTTCTTCCCCGGTCACCTTATGTTTTCCTGGCGCAGGAGACAGGAAGCCAGTAGCCTCTGATACCCTTGCTATTCTAAGCTGCCTGGATTAGTAGGCTATTTTCACCGCCAGCCACCCTGATCTGCAAGGTAGCAAGGAGGTCCTTAGGCAGCTAATCCTATAGAAACCAGGAAGTGTGAGTTGAGCGCTCTCCACTAGGGACCTTGGAGGCAGGTTTCTTTGCCCACAGATGTGATTCGGGCTGTATCCTTTTTCTTTCGAAGTTGTATCCTTTCATTGCATTAAAGCTGTGTGGGTGGCCATGACCCTCACTGACACACAGACGGGGCATCTGCTTCGTGTTGGGCTGTTTGGCAAATGGAGGCACACAGGAAGCAGGAGGGTGAGTGAGATGGGAGAAGAGCTGGGGTCCTACCCTCTGGTGCTCCAGCATGGTGCCTGAGAGCTGGGTCAAGTCTCCAGCAACGATCCTGATGGTGAAGGTCCAGCCTGTCTGTGGCTGGGGCTACCCTGGGAAAGGGGGTGGAAGGCCTGGTCCAGCCCCTCTCACAGCACATCAGTGGGTGCCTTGAGGGGTCCTCAAGCAGGGGGACATGGGAGGAGGTTGCATGGCAGAGCAGTGGCCCTGGCTACAGGCCGGAACACAGAAATGGGGCAGGAGGCTGTGGTGGGGATTTAGGTACCGAGCCAGGACCTCAGGACAAGGCAGGGGGGATGGACGGTGCAGTTCATTGTAAGAAAGCAAAGTCTGTGGCTGGTTGAAGCGGAAAAGGATATCTTGAGAGGAGCCAGGGCTGCACCCAGTGTTGGGTGGGCAAGCAGGGGGCCCAGGCTGAATAGTAGGCAGAAGCAAGGAGCTACTCGGCAGGACCTCAGCTGTGGTCAGGCAGGGGAACCGCCTCTGGAAGGTGCTGCTTCTGCCCCTGATAAGTCGGGGCATGGCCATGCTGCCCTGCACGCTGGACATCTGGTCATTGCTGCTACCAAGCTTCCCTGGGTCACTTGCTCCATAAAAAAAAAAAAAAATGTCCTGCATAGGGGCCTCTGGTTGGCCCAGGCAGGACCACATGTCCCATGTCCATACCCCACAGCCAGAGAGCTGGAAAAGTGAGCGTCCAGGACATCTGGTTTCATGGTGGGGGAATGGTTACAGCTGACATTGGCCAAGTACTAGATTAATCATTCAATCTACACAGCCCCAAAAGTGCTATTATCTCGTCCATCGCATGGATGAGGAAACTGAGGCACAGAGATGTGAAGTAAGTTGCCCAGAGTCACACAGCCTGCAAGTGGCAGGGCTGGCCTTCCTATCTGGGCAGGCTCAAGCTGGAACCTGAGCTCCTAACCACCTCTCTGCTTCTGAGTAAGTCTGTTTCCCACAGGTTCATATGGGGAGCAATTCTCTGAACATCCAAAGGGGGTGCAAATGCTGGTGGCCTAAAGGAGGGCAAACATCCACTGTGTTAGGTGTGTGACCGCCAGTGAATAACTGATCCTGTCTAAGGCTCTGGGCGGAGCTGACTCTGGTGGAGGTGGTAACAATGGATGTCCATGTGGTGTGAAGCTCCGAAGAGAGATCTGTGTATGTCACCCACTCTAAACCGCTCCGCCCCTTCCCCTGTTTAAGACCCACCAGGGTATTTGCCATCTGTGACCCCACAGTGCCTGTGGGACACCTTAAACAAATTAAGCTGCAGGAAACACCAGTGGTGCAAATCAAGGAAATCCAAAAGATGTGAAAGGAAAACCCATAAAAAAATGAACAACCACTAATGATCACTAAGGTATAGATAGTGAGTCAGTTATATAATTTATGTTATCTTATTTATTATATTTTTGGAATAATGATGGCTGCATTTGAAAATAATGATATATGCTAATTATAAGGATTTAAGAAAAAGAGAAAGTATAAATAAGAAAGTTAGAACATCACCCCAGGGCTTCCCTGGTGGCGCAGTGGTTGAGAGTCCGCCTGCCGATGCAGGGGACACGGGTTCGTGCCCCGGTTCGGGAAGATCCCACATGCCGCGGAGCGGCTGGGCCCATGAGTCATGGCCGCTGAGCCTGCGCGTCCGGAGCCTGTGCTCCGCAACGGGAGAGGCCACAGCAGTGAGAGGCCCGCGTACCGCAAAAAAAAAAAAAAAAAAAAAAAAAAAAATCACCCCAAATGCTACCATCTAGAAGAAACCATTGTTTGATTTAGGTAATCATCTCATAGCTGTGTGTATATATATATTATATATATATATATATTATATATATTATATATTATATATATATATACACACACACACATACATATATATGCATGTATATATATGTATGTATCTCTTTGTGGGTGTATGTGAGAGAGAGAGAAAGAGGGAGGAGAGAGAGTCCTAGAGTGTAAGCATATAATGTGGTCACACATTTGCCTGGGTAGCAGTAGGTTTAATGAAGAAAACTGTGAGATCACAGTATGTATGATAACTACTAAAATACGATCATGCCATGAATCTTACTGGAATTTAGCAGGAGGAAAAGGAGCTGGAGAGAAATCTTGCTTTCCATCAGGGCTTTCCAGTTTAGACAGGGTTGTTTCGAGGTGTCCTAGTGGAGAAACCCCTACGGATGGTGGTGGCCCAGATTCCCCAGATCTCTGAGGTCTAGGGAGGGGGCTGATGAAGTCTAGGCCATGCCTGGTGCCCTGGGGAGTCGCCTGTGGCAGCTGCAGCCTGGACTCACCAGAGGGCCGGGCCAGACAGGACCAGAACTTCATCCTCACCCCGGCAGTCCTGGAGCCTGGAGCTCTGGGAGCAGGGATTGTGCGCTGGGATCTCACTGCCCTCCTGGGCTCGCCCCACCATGACTTTGGGCAGAGCCTCAGAGGTCTCTCATTTTTGGGTCCCTGTGACTCTAGCAGAGCAGAGTTGCATGGGCCCAGGGCACAAACCGGGGGCCTCTCATTCCCCCAGGTTACCCCCGGGCTCCAGGTCTCCTCCCAGGGCTGGCCCAACTCTGCGGGAGGTCTTGGGCTCTGCCTGTCTCAAACTGCTCACCCTGTTAGGAGTCAGCTTGGTCGCCAGAGCTGGCACAGTGACAGGCTGCACTTGGATGAGCAGGGCAGGTCCCCAGGCCACCACGCAGGGCCACTCTCCCCTCTGGTAGCAACGCTGCATGGCGGGATTCTGCGTGGCACCAGAGCTCACTTTTGGGTCCCTGGCAGAAGCAGGAGAACAAGGTCATGGAAGGAACGTGAAGGAAAGATAGACTTGCTGTGTAGAATTGGATTGCGAGGGTTTAGGGCAGGGAGGAGAGGGTTCTAAGTGAAACTGAACTTGTCTCCATGTGTCTGAGGGCTGCCACTTGGAGGAAAACATAGTTTTGCAGCTTCATAAGCATGAGTGTTTACTGTGTATCCACTGCCTGTGTCAGGTGCCATGCCAAGTGCTGGGCAGCAGGAGACGAGGATGCGTAGGACGGTTTCCACCCCTGAGGACTACACAGCGTGGCGGGGACAGAAATGATCCCGGGGCAGAGCGGGAGAGGTACACTACTGGGGAAGATGCAGGTGCAGGGAGGACAGAATGGGGACAGTGCAGTGGGGGAGTAGGGCTCCTGACCTCTGGGCCTGCACTGTCCCACATGGGAGCCACCAGCTGCAGCGTGGTTGCTGTGTGCTAGACACGTGACATGTGCCAATGGAGATGTACTGTAAGCGCGGGACACACACCGGATCTCAAAGACTTGGTGCAAAAGCATCTCATTCATAACAATTTTTATATTGAATGTGCACTGAAATGATACTACTGTGAATATAGTGCGTTAAATGAAGTATACTATTAAAATTAACTTCACCTGCTTCTTTATACTTTCCTTAAAAATGTAAAGTGACACGTGTGCCTGGCCTCCGTGGCTCACGTTATGACGTTATTGGACAGAGACGCTCTAGTTGACAGCATGAGGACCAGGGGTTGGTGATTAAGAAGCGTCGGTGGAGATAGATATGGACTTCACTTCCCAGGAGGGGTTTGACCTTGAAGGGGGTGAGCTTCCTGTCCTGAGGTGTTCCAACAGAGAGGATGTTGGCCATTGGGAAGAGACCAGGTATATGAGCTCCAAGGGTACCTCTGATTCTCAAGCCTACCCAGAGGGCAGCAGGCCCCTTTGCTGCCCTTTGGGGGCCTCAGTCGGGACCTCGTGCCTGGGTGCCCCTTGGACGTGTCCCGGAGGTCCCGGCCTTTTCTGGCTCTGACTGCGGTGGCCCTTGCGGCGGCCCTGCAGGCGTGGGCTCCGCCTCGCCCTTGGCAGAGTGTGCTGGAGCATCTCCTTGGCTCTGGCGAGGGCTGCCTCTGCAGGGACAGCCACGTCAGGCACCACGCCCACCCCTTCCCAGGAGCTGCCGTCTGCAGCCCCCACTGAGCGGGCAGTGGGGATGGTGATGTACAGGTCGGTGTCATCCACGTGGTAGGTTTGCGGCAGCTGGCAGCCCCCACTGGTCACTTCCCCGATGACCAGTGCCCGGCCCAGCCTCTTCAAGATGTAGGTAAATTCCTCTGCGGCGCCAGCTGTCAAACTGCTGGTCAGAATGACCATACTCTTCCTGGAGCCGTAGCGTTCACCTGCAGGATACAAGGCCCTTCAAAATAGGGAGTCAAGTCCCCACCCTGGGCACCTGCCTTCTCCATACTGCTTAGACTCCAGAGAGGAGGGCCAGGGATTTAGTTCTGTGTCCTTGTGTCCACAGGCAAGTCACCACCTTTCTGAGCCCCAGTTTCTGCATCTGCAAAATGGGGATAAGGATGTGTGCTGTATCCCGAGCATGCCAGTGCTTGAGAGATTTTATCACCAGTGATGGGAAGAGGCTGGACGGAGTTACACGAGAAAAGGGCTAACCTGACCAGACTCTCTTCACTTTGGACCCTCAGAAGAGCCAAGTTTGTGACTTAATGACGACAGCCCTCTAGGACAGTGATGTCCAATAGAAAAGCAACATGAGCCCGAATGCAAGCCACATACGTCATTTCAAGTTTTCTAGAAGCCACATTAAACAAGTTAAACAAAATTGATAAAAGGAATTTTAATACTGTTTTATCTAACTCAATAAATCCAAAATTTGTTCCTCTCAAAATGTCATCAATAAAATTATTGAGATATTTTACATCCTTTTTTTTCATAAAAAGTCTTCAAAATCTGGTGGGCACTGAACACTTTATGCCTCTCAATCCACGTGTGGCATGTGGCTTCCGTACTGGACATCGCAATTCCAAGACCCCATGATCTGCAGATCTGTTTTTAACGACTGGTCTTGAATGTCTATTTGAATTGAGAATTCATCTGGTCCTGTTTTATTTACATTTTGCAATATTATTGAATGTATATCTTGGAAGATTCCCTCCAAATGCTTGTGTGATAAGGACGTGTGCAAACGAAAATTGCAGGGTGCTTTTCTGATCGGATGAGGCACACCCCCCATTTGTTTCCCAACCTCCTCTTTTCAGATGGATGTGCAGGTTCCTTGGTTTTGCAAGCTAGGCAAGGGAGATGGAGCAAGGCTATCCACCTGGGATGTGGCTGGAGAGCCGTGGCTCTGTAAAGCGCGGGGCCTGTACTGCTTCCTCTCCCACTGCTCTGGGCCCAGGGCAGTTAACAGAAGCCCCATCAGAGTTATGAACTTCCTTTAGGTAGGTGTGCTGGGAAACTGCTGAGAGTTCAGGTGAGATGGAAAACCACTGGAAACGCTGTGGGATTTGGCGATGGCCCGAGGACCCTTCTAGTTTTACATTTGTCTTGCAGGCTGATGGTTGCTGTGGCAGGAATGGCAGGCATTTTGGTTTTAGACAAACCAGTGTTTGAGTTTGGGAGCTATCACTTATTAGCTGAGTGACCTTAGGCAAGCTATTTGACCTAGTTGGGACTCATTTTTCTCATCTAGAGAATATGTATAATGGTACATGTTTTGCAGGGATTAAAGGTCTTATGTACAGAGTACATGGCATAGGACGAGGGCTTTATATTCTAGCTACAGTTACTTTTACCCGAACGCAAACTGTCTTTCCTTGATTTCCCAGAAGCTTCCAGAATGATAATAGGAAGGAAAGGCTCCTGTACCCACCTTCGAGCTGTGCGTGGGTCCAGAGCTCGCTGACAGAGTCATTGGGCCGGTTATAGATTTTGTCCAGCAGAATAGGTGGGCCTTCGTCGAAAAAGTAGGAGCATATGGCGGAGATGGAGGAGGTGGGACCACCGATGTTGAACCTGAGGGAAGGGAAATGTTGCCCACTGAGGGGCGGAGCCCACAGGGAAGCCCTCGGTGCCCCTCTGGGTGCCCCAATCCTTGCCCTGTGGAGGGTTCTAATTCCAGGCAGCCTCAATCTGGTGTCCTTTCTTCCTCCTACAGAATTCTTTGGTTGGCATTTCCCAGAATACAAGATTCTTGAGAACCAGAGACTTTGTGGTCAAATTCATTTAGAAAATACTGCATAACTTACCCACCCCTTCTGTTCACACATTAATACATTATGTGGTACATATTGTATATGTTATATTAAAGGCCCTAAGTCCTGCAGCCTGGAACTTGTTGATAAATTTCCCCAGCTTACTGACCGTGGACTGTTCCCATGCACCCATGCTGCCTGCACATTTTGAGAGCACTGTCTTGCCTAGTTTCATGCTTGATAATTTCACAAAACCCACTAGGTATCTTAGTTGAGGTGTCCTAACACGGCTCTTAGTGTGGTGGAGTGTTCAGAGTTGTGGAACTGCATTGGGGGTGGGGGATCCTGTGATCATTCCAGGCTATTTGGATTTGTCCTGCTGTGTGACCTCGCTGGGCCCCTGTCTCCTTATTTGTGAAACGAGGAATCCTGGGCTGGCAGTGTATTAGGAGTCTCTTCCAGTTGATGGTCTAGGATGGGTTCAGGGCCCATGACTTCGGCATCTGAACCTCCAAACCTTGGCTTGGAAGGATCTTTAAGCAAAGCACCCCTATGGGCTGGGTCTCCTCTTTAGAAAAATGTGGATGACACAGTTAAGCAGAAAGGGACTTAGCATGAGGGCCATTTGGATGGTCAATAGAGCGTTTGAAGAATAAAGTCATCAGAGGTGCCACAGGAGTCCCCAAGCTCAAGTTCTGTGTATACCCAAACCCAAGCCCTGGGAGATGGTTCATCTTCCAGGGAGGAGAGTCCGCCTCTGGGATCCGGTGCCACCTAGTGACGACTACGAATCACAAGAGTTTTGCAGGCCAGAAGCCAGAGCTCCCTCTCAGTCAATCCAGCAGCTGGGGATGGGGGGCGGGGGGGAAAGTGTCCAATTCCCAGGGGAACTGGCTCCCCCCTTCCCAGTGCCCATGGAAGGTGCCCAGGGCACGTCTGCTGATGGCCCCGCGAGTGACAAGAGGTCTGGTTACTGAAGGACGTCCTTCTACCCATTACCCTCCCAAGTCCCCTTCCCCAGCTCTCGGAAGGAAACTCAACCTGTGTGAGGCATGCCTTCACAGAAGCAGATGAGAGGTCTAGCTGAAAGCATCCCCCCAACAATCATTTTGTAGTGTAAAGAGTTCTTTTTGCAACAATAGTGGCTAATTCGCAAATTCTCTCTGGGCCACTGGCTTTATGATTCTCATGACCAGGGCTGTCCTGGGCTGATTTCGTGAGATGTGAGACACAAGCACAGGTGGAAGCCTAGCTGTCGCAAACACGGCTGATCATCAGAGTCACCTGGACCATCCTGTTAAATATACAGTCCACTGGACCTCACTCCTGGGGCTCTGGATTCAGCAGGGAGGGGTCCTGGAATCAGTGTGTTCAAGGTCACCCTTCCCCTCTCTCCTCACTGAATCCTGTGACTAGGTAAGTTTGGGGACCACTGGATTAGCTCAGTGGTTCTCAGCCTTGGTCACCTGAGCTTAAAAAAACCAACAGTGGTGGGGCCCCACCTGGCTAATTAAACCAGAACCCCAGAATAGCTGGCCAGAGCCCTGAGAGCCAGGCGAGCTATTCCACTTGGGTTCTTCCCGGAGTCCCAAGGTCCTTTCATCCCTACTAGACTCATGGCTTTGACTGTCTTCCAGCAGCTGCCCCAGCCTCGCTGGGAACTGCTGAGCCCCGCCCACTGACCTCATGTCGACAATCAGGGCGTCCGTGTGTACAATCTTCTTCCAGACATGCTCCACCAGCAGCTCGGAGACCTGGGTGAGCAGCTCACAGTCCCCAAACATATCAAACCTCAAGTAGCCAACGTTGCCCTCAAGCACATTAGTGTGGAAGGAAAACTTGATCAGGTCTTCAAAGACTTCAGGGGAAGGGATCTGAAAGAGTGGGAGGTTGGCTCCGTGTCAGGAGAGGAGAGATTTGAAAGCTCAATTTTTTTTTTTTTTAAGGTTCTGAGTATCTTTATTTCATTATTGACCATAGTACTTAAATGGACAATTAGCTCCGCTAAAGAAGAAAGTCCAGGTCAAACTCTCCCATAGCCACGTTTCCCTGTTCTCCTGCCAAACCGTGCCCAGCATCCACCCACTGTCACTTCTGCCAGATACAGTGAAAGGTCAGATTTGAAAGTGGGTGTCACGGAGGTCCTTTATATCATGAGATATATTGAGCCCACGGGAAGGGAGCTAACATTTCCTAAGGAGGTTGTAGGTGCCAGGGACTTTCCTGATGGTATCCAGGAGGTTACATGGGTAGTGGGCCTGGGATATGAACCCCAATGAGTGGTCTGCAGCCTCCTTACAGGGAATGCTCATGGGTGCCAACCTCTCACCCTGGCGTCAGAGCTGAAAGGCCCAGGCACGGTCTCCCCTGAGCTCCCCTGAGCTCCCCAGACACTTTTTGTCTCTGAACTCATCATCTAAAGACATCATCATCTGAAGACATGAACTACTGGGCCCTTGAGTCTTTACCAGGGATCTGGCCCTGTGCTGAGCATGTTGTAGCAGTTACTGTAGAGAAGACACTATTATCCCCATCTTTTTACTGAAAAAAATGGAAGCACAGAGTGATTAAGTAACTTGCCCAAGGGCACACAGCCAGTAAGTGGAAGAGCCAGAATATGAATCCACACCAGGTGACTGCAAACCAGGAACACCCCTGCTGACTAGGACACCCGGCCTCCAGGCCTTGTGCTGACCTCAGTCACAAGCCCTTTGGCCACGGGCCGCTCTCCTCTGTATCCCTCCGGGCCTCAGTTCCTCTTTTTGTAAAATGGGATAACAATTCGGCAGTAGATGCTTTTGGTGCCCTCAGCCCTCCTCTGATTTCAGCCACAGCTTGACCCAGGCTGACAGGGCTTTGCCTCTAGCATACCCTTGTTTTTTACTCTCTACTTCAGGACCTTCTCCAAGCTGCCCCAGAATCTGAGAGCGTTCATGTCCCCAGGGGGACCTTCAGCTAACGGAGAGCGGGAGCCGCGGGGTCACGTCTGCAGAGGCATTCCTCACACTCGTCAGGGTGCTGTTGCAGTCTTCAGAGGCAACAGGCTCCATGATGCGCCCACACTTCCTGTCCCACTTTCCCCGCTCCCTCACTGCTGCTTCAGTGACCACCTCCCACATCAACGGACCGCACCTAAGCCCCTGTCTCAGGTCCTGGCTTCGAGGGAACCAGGACAAATGCTTCCCTGCCTACTTGTTGTGACTACGCAGTTATATCATAGACGATAAACACCATGGAGAGGTGTTGGAAAGGTGCTTTAGATCCAGCTCTTTGCTGATGGGAGTGCTTGGTGAGTCCTGCGGTGTGCTTTGGCCCTTGGTCGGGAGAACTCTTCCCTCATCTACCCTGCAGCAAAACTCCTCAGCCTTGATTTACCTTTTCAGTGTTCCCCAGACCTGCAGGGCTGGCTTCAACTATCTTGACCACACAGCCTGGCCCAGAATTTCCCATTCAGTTGGCCCTTGTATTGTGGTGCACGCCCACCCGGCGCAACTCCTTTGGGAGACAGTACTTGGCATTGCGGGAGGGGAGGAGAAGGCAATCGGCGCCTAACCAAGGCAGCCTCACTGCAGGGGTTGTTCAGGCTGTGCGTGGACGCTCCTGGACCTGTCCCCAGGCTCCATGCTCTAGATCCAAGGCAACTGTGATGCCAGGACCTGTGCTGATTCCCTGTCTCCATCCCCCGACTCATTCACACAAACTGCAAACCCCTGAGGCAGGCAGGTGACGTGGGTACACACACACCCCACGTTTCCAGAACAGGAAATCACGGGGACCCATGTGACTTACCAACCTCTTTCTCCAACACTGACAACGAGAAGCCCTACAAACCCTTGCATTCAACCCAACCAAGAGTGAAGCTCCTGCTATACTAGCACTTTTCAAACTGAGCTCCTGTGGGTACCGATGTTCTGCTGAGGTGCTTAGGGACCTCGTGGGCATATGAGGGACTGGAGGACAGGGTGAGAGAGAGGAAAAGGTGTGACTGGTGAAAAATTTAACATGAAAACACGTCTGGAAGCCGTTGCTTTGCACCCTGCACAGAGCCCTGGATGTGCGGACCGTTGGTTGACTCTCTCCTGGGACTGTGCTGGACCAAGTCTCCCTTGTAACTCACCTGCATGGGTACAATCCCAGGAATGCGGTCCTTGGCATCCTCAGGGATATGGGCTGTCTTCAGGTGTGGGTCCCCGGACAGCACCTGCAGGTCAGCCTCCAGCATCTCGGCCAGGGCAGCTTCTGAGGTCACCCTGGCATAGCGGCTCTGCAGACGGCTCAGTTTGGATGCCATCTTGGCTCCCAGCTCGGGGGAGGCGTAGTTATCTGCCACGAGCTTCCCAGCTGTCTGCAGCACAGTGGGCACCTTGGCACGCAGGGCCACTATGTCCTGGGCTGTGGAGAGGGCCACGCTCATGGGCACGGTGATGTCTGGCTCCACCCCAGCCAGGTCCCAGGCCTCGCCGGTGCTGGCGCTCAGGGCCATCTGCGTGGGCATGGAGGCATATAAGGGGCTGCTGCCCACCTGGTAGATGCCCACAGAGAGCGCCCCTCCAGCCGTGGGCTCCCCGATGATGGTGGCGCGCTGCAGGTCCTGCATGGTGTGGGCGAAAGCCTCAGCCGCCGACCCGCTGGTGTGGCTCACCAGGATGTAGAGGTCCTTGTGGGAGCCGTAGCGCTGGCCTGCCACCTGGGGCAGGGTCCACACCTCTGTGACCCTCGACGTGGCCCTGTCAAAGACGGAGTAGAGGTGCTGGCGGGGCTCTGCCTCGAAGAAGTAGGAGCAGAGCAGCGGCACGGCCGTGGAGTAGCTGCCAGGGTTGTAGCGCAGGTCGACCACAAGCGCGGGCGTGTCTACCAGCTTCTGCCACACCAACTGTACCAGCTGCGGCCCGATGGCCCTCACCGTCTCCAGCTCAGCCATGGCGTCGAAACGCAGGTAGCCCAGCCGGCCCGGCAGCACCTCTGTCTTGAACAGGGCCTCGATGAGGTAGGAGAGCTCCTCTGGGGAGGGGACGATGGGAGGTGGTAGGGGCACTTCCTCAGCCACCATCTCGCCGGGGCTGTGGAACACCAGCAGACGGTGGTCTCCAGACATCTCCTGCAGGTCTGCCGTGAGCTGGGAGGCCAGCGACTCCAGGTCCACTGCTGTGCGGTAGGCCCCCTGGGCCAGCTTGGCTTGCAACACGGCGCCTGTCTGCCCCACGACCTCTGGCCGAGCATAGTGGGCCTCCAGCAGGTGCCCCGTGCCCTCCACCAGCTCCCCCAGGCTTCGGTGGAACTCCAGCACCTCCTGGGCTCTGTCCAGGGCTTCCTCAGCCAGTACGATGGCATCGGGGACCACGCCGCCCCCCAGCCAGCACTCGCCATGGTTGTCGATGAAGGTGAGCACGGGCACTGTGAGCGCCAGGCCGCCCTCGGGCGTCTCCAGCAGGGGCACCGTGTGCGTGTGCAGCAGGCTGCCCGCCGTGATCTCGCCCACCAGCGTGGCCCAGCCGAGCGACTGCATGAAGAAGGCCAGCTCCTCGGCTGCGGTGGCGGTACGGTGGCTGGTGAGCAGGTACACCCCGCGCTGGGTGCCGTATGGCTGGCCCAGCAGCTCGGTCTGGCTGAAGTGCTCCTGCGTGACATTGGTGCGCCGGTCGTAGGTGGTGAAGAGACGCACGGGGCCGGCGTCGGGTCCCTGGAAATAGGAGAGCAGCAGGGGCACGGCGGAGGACGGCCCCCCAGGGTTCTGCCGCAGGTCCATGATGAGGTGCTCCGTGTCCTGCAGGGGCTCCCACACCTGGCGCAAGATGTACGGGGCCAGCACTCCCAGCACTGAGGCGTCAGCAAACCTGTCAAAGCGCAGGTAGCCCACGTTGCCCGGCAGCACGGACACCTGGAACACGGAGTCCACCAGGGCCCGCCGGGCAGCCTCGTCCTCAGGCACTTCGGAGACCATCTCCGGGGGGTCTTCAGCTTCGTCCTCGGGCCCAGAAGAGGTTTCCTTGGACCTGACCACCTGCACCAGGAGCCTGGGGTCCTCGGACACGGCCTGCAGGCCGGTGTTGAGCTTAGTGACCAGATCCTCCTCGGAGACCACCGAGGACAGGTCCATGTTGGCCAGGTGGTGCAGCAGGGCGGGCACGCGGTCCACCAGCGTGTAGTATTCCCGCAGGGCCTCCTGCAGGCGCTGGATGACCCCCGGCAGGGCGCGGCGCAGCGTGAGGATGGCCAGGGCCTTCTCCAGGGCCTGCTCGGCCGGTGTCCCCACACAAGGCAGCACCCCGCTGCCCTCCCAAGTCTGGCTGCCCTTGCCCAGGGGCCCCAGGGACCTGGACACGGGCACTGTGAGAAAGAAGTCAGACTGGCCTATCCTCAGCTTCTGGAGGTCCAAGGCCCCCCCCACAGTCCGCTCGCCCACCACGATGGCCCTGCGCATCTGTTTGAGGATATAAGCGATGTCCTCAGCCACACCCCCCGTGCGACCACTGGTGAGGACCACCACATCCTTATCGGCACCGTAGTTGTCTCCTAGGACTTCGGGGAGGGTCCAGATCTCAGTGGTCGTATTAGAGGGGCGATCGTAGATGGTATCCACATGCAGGACTGTGTTCCCTGGGTGCAGGTAGGAGATGACATAGGGGATGCCGGAAATGTGGCCCCCAGTGCAGTGGCGGAGGTCCAGCACCAAGGCAGAGGTGCCCATGAGCTTCCTCCAGACGTTGGCCGCCAGGAAGCTCCTCAGCTTGCTCATCACCTCCTGGCCCGGGATGTCGTCCACCCGCAGGTAGCCCACATTGCCTTCCAGAACCTCATGGCGGAAGCCGTTCTGCAGTCCCGCAATGAGTTCCTCTAGCGTGAGGTTCTTGAGTGCTGGGGCTTGCCGGGGAGCCTCGAGGGTGCTGGGCTCGTAGGAGATGACCAGGCGAGGGTCGTTCAGGGAGCTCTGCACGCCAGCTGTCAGCACATGGGCCAGCGTCTGAGGGTCTGAGATGGCCAGGATCTCACGACTCTTGATGGCCTGCTCGATGGCTTCCTGCATCCCCATCAGGTTCTCTGGGAAGCAGTAGTTATCCAGGAGGACCTTGGCCATGTCCAGCACCAGGCTCGGCTGGAATAGGTGTGTAGGGCCAGCCAGGCTGCAGAGCAGCATGGGCAGGAGCAGGGCCCATTTTCTTGACATGGGGATCCAGAGGGAGGGCTGGCTCCTGCACAAAAGCTCTCGACACCGTGCGCCAGGCAACAGCACTGCCCCGCGCGGCTGCCTTTCTCCTGCGTCCTTCTCAGCCAGCGGACAGAAGGTCTGGGGCTAAACACGGGAGTTGGGGTGCAGCTTCCAGCTCCGGTAAGCCTTTAATCCTGTCTAATTCAAGCGCATCAGCCCTGGGGACTGGGGAGAAGCAGCGGAAGTGGTTTGACTCAGAAGGTATGTGGGGTCTCATCTTGCTGCGCCACCTCTGGTAGACTAACGTGAGTAACTACCGTTTGAGTTCCTGCCACGTGCCACGCACTGTGTTCCATGCTTTACAGGCTGACAGTCTCCACCTTGCAAAGCAGAGTTATTAACCTGCAAGTAAATAGCATTTCCCCACTGCACTGGGCGACACACCCCTCTGGAATTAGGGAGAACTTGGGGGCCTGGTGTTGCCACACTTTACTCTGTGGCCTTAGGGAAGTGTCTTACTTATTGTGTAGATTAAGTGACAAAATATGGGCAAGGCATTGACAGCATCAGGGAAGAAGGAAGCACTCAATTACTGATAAGTTCTCCGTGTCAGATAGTTGCTCTGTTTTGTAGCTGAAGAAACAGAGTTCAGTAGCTAACGGAAGCCCACCATCCTAGGTGGGGGGATGTGAGGGCAGCCAGAAGAAGCCTGTGGGGTCATCGTCACTTAGACGGTGCCAAGGTTGAGTCTGAGGCTCCATCTACTTCACGGCTTGAAGTTTATTCCCCTGTCTTGCTAATGCATCCAGGTAACCGAAGTGGCTCCCCCCGACAGCTTTCAGATGATAGGAGAGAAATGTCTGAACTGCATTGTGGGGCATGATGAACGGGATTGGTGATTCCAGGGCAGATGAAGTTAGCGCTGAGATCTAACAAGCACCCATTATCCTGGCTAAAGAAGACCCTCGCCGGTTGAGGGCTCGGCCCCTGGCCCACTGCTTGCAAGGAGAACTGAGTTGGAGGACTTAGGTGTCTGTGGTCCAGACCCCACAGGTTTCCAGATCACCAGTCCCCAGAGAACTGCTGGACGCCTGCTCCTTCACATAGAAGTGACGTGGGTCCAGCTGCTGACTGATTTGGCACAGATTTCCAAGAATACCTACCACGGAGCCTAGACCCTAGAACCCCTGCTTTGTCTCCCCGTCCCTCTGGGAGTGGGCATTGCCCTCACTTAACAGATGAGACAGCTATGGCTCAGAGTGTGGTCACATAGCCAGGGATGAGCGCTGGGAGAGCCGCCTGGCTGCCCTCTTTTCCCTTCGCCCCGTTACCGCCAGTGCACGCTCCTGGGACCGGGTGGCCACAGGCAGGCGCGCACGTGTGCCTCAGCCGGCAGCCGGAGGAGGTGGTCTTGGGGCCGGGGGACCTTCTCAGCACGCTAGACAGCCACAATCCGCTCTCTGGAAATCATTATCTGAGGATGTTTACCAAGTGGTTGATGAAGGCCAAAGAGGTCAATTAGCTAAAACAAACATATTCTTAGCTCATTAGGATTTGTTTAATGCCCAAGTGACATATGGTCACATCACTCCACCGTTTGCAGCCAATCAAGTGAGACTGATTTATTATAATAGTAAGGCCTCCTTAGTCCCCACTGGGAAGGCTGAGCCCTCTGCTCCACCGCCGCTCGGGGAATCACAACTCGGGACATGCCAGTCTCATCCTCTGAGGGCACTTTTCCATCATCGCTTGAGCCCAGGCAAAGCCTCTGGACCAGGAAAGGTGCAGATGAAGATGAGCAGGAATAAGTATCTCTCTGGGGAAAGTGTTTCCCCTGGACTCATTAAAATGCAGCCTCAGGATGCGATGCCTGGAGCTGGTGTGGGGCTTTGATTTCTGTGGATGGCCCAGAGCCTCAGGGAGGATGTAGAAGCAGGCCTGGCGTCTGTTGCAAGTCCCCGAGGTGCCCAGGTTAGTGCCTGCAAGGGGAGATGATGTGTCCTCCTGTGGGTGTGGCCTGAGGCCAGTGGGAGGAGATTCTGTCCCCAGAGTTCCCCAAGCTCTCCAGGAGGAAGGGGTGTCCTGGCCCCCAGATGAGGGGGGCATAAGCAGGTGGCAGCTGTCTAAGGTGAGCACGTTCTGGGCAAGTCCCATTGCGGGAGCCAGGAGGAGCTTCCACGCAGCCTCGGCCAGCTGTCGGCCCGGGGCTACAGAGAGTCCCATTGTGATCTTGGGCGTTGAGTTTGGAGTTGGGATGCAGTCAAAGCCCCTGCCTCCCCCTCACTTGTACAAGCAGCCATGTGGGCAGAGGTGTTAAGAGCACGGGCTCAGGAGCCGTCCCCAAACCCTACTGCTTTCTAAAGTACAGACCCAGATTAAGTGACATGACTGCTCCGTGCCTTGGCTTCCTCAAAAGGGAAACAGGATAAGGAGAAGAGCCTCACAGTATTGTTGTGACAGTGTCAGTAGGTATGATGAAGAAGCCGAGGTCACAGTAGCAGCTGACGAGTGGCAGACAGCCTGTGATCAGAGCTCCCTGGTGGGGTTGGGGAGAGATAACCCAAGAGGCAGGGGTTGTCTTAGGGACCCTGGGGGTACCAAGTGCTTCTGAAGACCCAAACCTTCCATGGGCTTCTGTGTATCTGGAGAGTCTGTACACCTGAGAAAGGTCCTGACACAGTGTTCACTCCAGAGCACACTCCAGGGAGATTAAAAGGGGGACAGTGGCACAGATGGTGTGCTACTGAGAGTCAAA
Organism: Grampus griseus; assembly: GCF_964374135.1. Lineage (NCBI taxonomy): Eukaryota > Metazoa > Chordata > Mammalia > Artiodactyla > Delphinidae > Grampus > Grampus griseus. The sequence continues at coordinate 39,007,961 of NC_139010.1, forward strand.
TGGAGCACACCTGGAGCCTGGGCAATCCCAGAAAAAGCTAATCTCCTGCTACATTACGGATTCCCTTTTTGCAGTGGTCAGAGGCCTTGTCTGTCTGGTTATTTATCCATTCATCTTCCTATCTATCTATCTACATACCTACCTATCTATTGTTTTATGTTAGTTTTCCCCTCAGTGTTCATTATGGTCATTTTCAAGTGGCACAGCAAATATCCATGACCTATTCTCCTAGATTCTACCATTGACATTTTATTACCCTTCCTTTCTCTCACCTCTGTCTCTCTGGTCCCCTCTCTAACCCTCAAGCCAACATATTTTGGGGATGTATTTCAAAGCAAGTTGAATCTTGACTTTATTTTAATCCTTTTTCTTTTTACTTTTCTAAAAATAAAAAGAAAACATACTCATATTTGCAAGTTAAATAATTCATAAACGTATGAACAATCTTCTCCCAAAGCCTTTCTCATCCAGCCAATAATAACAGTTTAATGTGTAGCTGTCCTCACTTCACTTTTCTCTGTGTTCATATGTGGAAGCACATATGTAGGAGATCTATCTGTCCATCCATCCATGGATCTGCCCATCTATGATGCTCATCTCTCCGTCCGTCTACCTAGTGTCACCTCATAATAGCACACAGGATAATTTGCATTTTGTTTTACTCACTTAAGCATACAGCAGAAACAACCTTCCAAGTTGAAGCATAAAGTTTGTTCTTTTAATGGCTGCATAATTGTCCTTGACAATTTACTGATCCGTTTCCCTAGCAAAAGATATTTTAAGTTGTTTCTGTTTTTGCTTCTATAAACAATACTGTGATAAGTGTTCTCAAATACATGTTCTTAGGACTAGTACTTCTTGCTTCTGTAGAAAAATTTCCAAACCTGGGCTTGCTGAATCAAATGGTTGGACACTTGTTTATTTATTTTTTCTTTATTATATTTTTAGTAACTTTACAATTATATAATAAATGTCTATTTTTTCTTTTTATATTTTTACAACTTTGTTATGTACGATTGACATACAATAAACTGCCCATCTTTGAAATGTACAATTTGGTGAGTGTTGACATGTGTATACACCCATGAAACTATCACCACAGGAAGGTAATGTATCTTGCCCTCATCCTCAAATTTTCCTCATGCCCCTTTGTTATCCATCCCCTTGCGTCTCCATCTCCAGGCAAACACTGACAAACAGACATGCTGCTGAGTGTACCATTGGGTCACTTATTTTATTGCTGAGTAGTGTTCCATTGTATAGATATACCACAATTTACTATCCACTCACATGTTGATAGAACTACAGTTTGCTTCCAGAGTGTAACTATTACAAATACAGCTGCTGTGAATATTTGAGTATAAGTTTCTGCGTGGATGTATGTTTTTATTTTCACTAGGACAAGAATGCATGTTTAACATTTTAAGAAACAATCTAAATGTTTTCCAAACTTGAAATTTCTACCAGCAACATATGAGACTTTCAATTCCCCCACATTAATGCCAGCAATTTGTATGCATGGTTAGACTTTTAAATTTTGACTATTATAATGGGTATATAGTACCTTCTCATTGTGATTTTAATTGGGACTTCCTTGATGACTAATTGTGTTGAGCATCTGTTTGTATATTTATTGACCATTTGTATATATTCTGTAGTAAAATGTCTGTTTAAACCTTTTTCCCATTTGTAGGGGGTAGGGAGAGGAGGCTGTTTTTGTCTTACTATTGATCAAGTAAGAATTATTTGTACATTTTAGATATGAGTCGTTTGCCTGATGTATGTATTGCAAATATTTTTTCGCAATCTGTGGCTTGTCTTTTCATGTCCTTAACAGTGTCTTTTGAAGATTAAAAGTTCTTGATGAATTCCAATTTATCATTTTTTTCTTTTATGATTCATACTCTTGGTGCTATATCTAAGAAATCTTTGCCTATTCCAAGGTCACCAAGCTTTTCTTTAATATTTTGTTCTAGAAGTTCCATAGTTTTAGTTTTTACATTTATAATCCATTTTGAGTTAATTTTTGTGTATGTGTGTATTTATTTTATTGTACGAGGAAGGGGTCAAGATTTTCTTTTTCCATGTCAATATCCAGTTGCCAGCACTAGTTGTTGAAAAAACTTTCCTGTCCCATTGAATTGCCTTGGCATTAGGTCAAAAAGTGATTAACCACATTAATTGAGTGGGTCTATTTCTCTACTCTCTGTTCTGCTGTATTCTGTCTGTTTTTTCACCAATACCACACTGTTTTGGTTACTATAGTTTATAGTATGTCTTGAAATCATGTAGTGTAATCCCTTGAACTTAGTTATTCTTCATCAAAATTATTTTGGTTATTCTAGTTCCTTTGGATTTATATGGATTTATCTAAAGCCATGTACATTTCAGATACCAATAATTGATTTTAGAATCAGACAATTGATTTGGATTGAATTGAAGCTATAGATCAGTTAGGGGACAATTGACATCTTAACAATACTGAGTCTTCCAATCTTTGAAAATGGTATAACTCCATTTATTTATGTCTTCATTGATTTATCAGTGTTGTATGGTTTCAGTATATAAATTATGTAAATATTTTGTTAGTTTTATTTTTATTGTTTTTGTTCTCAAAAGTATTTTTATTTATTAAAAGACACTGGTATTTAACTACAGAATGGGAGAAAATATTTGAAAATCATTTATCTGATAAGGGTCTAGTATCTAGAACATATAAAGAACACTTACAACTCAACAATAAAAAGACAAATAACCTAACTTTTATTTATTTATTTGTTTTTAATTTTTTTGAACATCTTTATTGGAGTATAATTGCTTTACAATGGTGTGTTAGTTTCTGCTTTATAACCAAGTGAATCAGCTATACATATACATATATCCCCATATCTCTTCCCTCTTGTGTCTCCCTCCCACCCACCCTCCCTATCCCACCCCTCTAGGTGGTCACAAAGCACCGAGCTGATCACCCTGTGCTATGCGGCTGCTTCCCACTAGATATCTATTCTACATTTGGTAGTGTATATATGTCCATGCCACTCTCTCACTTCGTCCCAGCTTACCGTTCCCCTTCCCCGTGTCCTCAAGTCCATTCTCTAGTAGGTCTGCGTCTTTATTCCCATCCTGTCCCTAGGTTCTTCATGACCATTTTGTTTTTTGTTTTTTTTAGATTCCATATATATGTGTTAGCATACGGTATTTGTTTTTCTCTTTCTGACTTACTTCACTCTGTATGACAGACTCTAGGTCCATCCAACTCACTACAAATAACTCAATTTCGTTTCTTTTTATGGCTGAGTAGTATTCCATTGTATACATGTGCCACATCTTCTTTATCCATTCGTCTGTCAGTGGACACTTAGGTTGCTTCCATGTCCTGGCTATTGTAAACAGAGCTGCAATGAACATTTTGGTACATGACTGTTTTTGAATTATGGTTTTCTCAGGGTATATGCCCAGTAGTGGGATTGCTGGGTCGTATGGTAGCTCTATTTTTAGTTTTTTAAGGAACCTCCATACTGTTCTCCATAGTGGCTGTATCAATTTACATTCCCACCAGCAGTGCAAGAGGGTTCCCTTTGCTCCACACCCTCTCTAGCATTTATTATTTGTAGATTTTTTGATGATGGCCATTCTGACTGGTGTGAGATGATATCTCATTGTAGTTTTGATTTGCATTTCTCTGATGATTAATGATGTTGAGCATTCTTTCATGTGTTTGTTGGCAATCTGTATATCTTCTTTGGAGAAATGTCTATTTAGGTCTTCTGCTCATTTTTGGATTGAGTTGTTTGTTTTTTTGATATTGAGCTGCATGAGCTGCTTATAAATTTTGGAGATCAATCCTTTGTCAGTTGCTTCATTTGCAAATATTTTCTCCCATTCAGTATTTTGTTAGTTTTATACTTAAGTATTTCTCATTATTTTCAGGTGCTATTGCAAATGATATGTTTTTCTTACAATTTTAATTTCTAGTTATTCATTGTATATTAATCTTATATCCTGCAACCTTGTTAAACTCATTTATTCATCCACTATGTTTTTAATAGATTCCTTAGAGTTTTCTAGAGGGGTATTCATATTGTATTTCTTTCTCTCCCATCTACAGACTTCATTTCTTATCCTTGCCTTACTGCACTCCTTAGGACCTCTGGGGTCTTGATCCTGATCCTAGGGGGAAATAATTCAGTCTTTCATCATCAGTGTGATGTTAACTGTATATTTGTTTTTTTTGATAGATGCTCTTTATCAGTTTAAGAAAATTCTCTTATATTCCTAGTATTTAAGAATTAAAAAGAAAATCATGAACAGATGTTAAATATTGTAAATGCATCTTTTGAGATGATCGTGTTTTTTCCTCTTTAGTTTGTTAATATGATTGATTACATTGATTGGTTTTCTAATATTTAACCAGTCTTATTTGTGGGATAAATTTCTCTTGGTCATTATGTATTATCCTATTATATGTTGTTGGATTCAACTTTCTGGTGTTTTTTTGAGGATTTTTGCATGCTCATGAGGGATATCCATATGTAGTCTTTTCTTTTGGCTTTGCTTTCAAGGTAGTTCTGACCTCATAAAATGAGTTGGAAAGGATTTTTTCTCTTCCTATTCCTTAAGTTTTTCTATTTTATGGGACAGTTCATGTAGAATCGATATTATTTTAATTATTTGAAGAGTTAAGAAGTACTGTTCTAGGCAAGGAAGGGCTGGTTCTGTTTATTCCTTATTCCCACTTCCCAACAAAGCATGTTTACGGTTTTGTGCCACGAAAGGAAAACAATAACTGAAGTCCCAGAATAAAGATCATTCCAGCTGTTAATCACTCACATAAGAAGTGTTCAGAGCCCCCGGATAACATCATTTGTCTGATGTAGAAGAGACCTAGGGTAACTGTGGGTGCAGCTCCCACTGGCACCTCCAGGGGCCGCTGTGTGCCAGACAATGAGCCGGGCGGGGCGGGGCGTGGGTGCTGCTTTGAACTGGGATCAGTTCTGAGGTGTGTCTGGCGCTCTGAGTAGTGACCAAGGTCCTAACGGCAGTGGGAACATCACCCACATGCTTTCTCTGCAGGGGGTAAACCTCTATGAAGCGCGTGGCTGCCTTGACTCTTCCCTGCATCAAACATATTCTGTGCAGTGAGGACAGAAATTCAAGTTTACAGACAATGAAAGTTGTGGCCAGAACCAGCCTAAAGACAAAGCACAGGCGTGCAGGGCCTAAAGAGGTTCTGGGAACGCATGCTTTTTACAAATAAATGAGATTTATTTTTTATTTCATTTTATTTTATTTTATTTTATTTTGCGGTATGCGGGCCTCTCATTGTTGTGGCCTCTCCCGTTGCGGAGCACAGGCTCTGGACGCACAGGCTCAGCGGCCATGGCTCACGGGCCCAGTCGCTCCGCGGCACGTGGAATCTTCCCGGACCGGGGCACGAACCCGTGTCCCCAGCATAGGCAGGCAGACTCTCAACCACTGCGCCACCAGGGAAGCCCTGAGATTTATTTTAAATTAAATCTGGAGAGAATTTATGCCTAAGCAGTCATTTTTACCAGAGACGTAAAACCATAAGAATAGTAAACAAGGGTCAAGTAGGTTTCCTGCTGCCCCAAGTCTGCAAGGTCTCGTGCAGTAAGTATTTGTTCACGGGTGATGCCTTCATTCATAGGTCTTGTTCACATCCTGCTTCTAAGGTGATTTCTCCTAAACCATCCTTCCTCCTATTTTATGGGTGAGGAAGCTGGGGCTTGGGGAGGTTACAGGACATGCCCAAGATCACAGAGCTGAGGAGCAGTGGATTGGCCGAAGGAAGGGAGGACATTGCCATCCTCCCTTACCTGGGCTTTGGTTCCTCTCTCTGTGTCGAAACCCCAGGCGTGGACTTGTGGTGAGAGGTGGGGTTGGGGACATGAGTAGGGCCTAGATCCCCTATGGCTTTAGTAACCCCAGCAATGCCATGTCTCTGTGACTCTAGGGAAGATAGTCTGCTGGATGCTGATGTGAAGCCTGAACCCAGAACATCTCCCCCAATCCCATGGGAATCCACAGAATAAGACAGATAAGATGGGAGTGGTGGGAATGGTGAATGGAACACAACCTTGGAAATCTAAGAGCAGGTCCACCAGGAGGCCTTGGAACAGGTCATGGGGCAGACCCTGGAAGGCCTGGGGCTCTGCTCAGGCCACTGGGCTCAGCTGTCCTCAACCTTTGATGTCCCTTGAGCATCTACCCTCCAGGAGGGCCGTCTCCTGCTCTCTCCTGTTCATTCCTCTCTCTCTCTCTTTCTCTTTCTCTCTCCCCTCTTTCTCTTTCTCTCTCTCCAGGCACTAAGAAAAGTCTCTCTTTTCTTGTGCCAGCTCTTTTCTGGAAGACCAGGGAGCTAGCACCCCTCATACTATAGTTCTTCCAGCTTTCCCTCTCAATGGTGCTCTTTGGCCTGGTGTACCTGTAGTCCTCTCTGTCCAGTTGTGTTGCCTGGGGTGGCCTCACCCTGTGTCTGGGGTCATCGGTACATTGCTGGTGAGCAGGGCCTGTGCTTCAGATGCTGACCTCACTTTTCCCCCATGACTTAGCCATTCTTCTTGCATTGCTTTCTCCAGGTTTATCAGACACGTCTGTATATGTATGAACCCCAATAATTAAGAGGCATCAAGATTTTCTCCATGAGACCCCTGGGTCCAGGCAAATCAAGGAAGTAGAGAGTTGTCTTTGCAGTTCCCAGATGTCTGGCTACATTTCAGGTTTGGGTGCCCAGCACATGGAGGACCTCTGGTGCATGTGCATGGAGAGGGCACATGTAGGCAGAGGTGACTCTTGCTTCCAACCCAGGTACAGGTAGGAAGGCCGAAGATACTGGGAGAGAATGGGAAAAAATGAAGAGGAGGGAAATAAAAAAAGATAATGAGGAAAGAAATGAAGATTCAGAGTGAAAGAGTGTAATAAAAGGTAATAGTGTAGCTCTAACGTTTTTCCAAATATTACTCAGAAAGAGAAACAAGAACCTACATGAACTTTTCCAAAGTACCCGGGAAGCATTTGCATGTCATTTTGGGGGTGATAAGCAAGGACCTCAAGACTCAGTGACCATTGATGTGACCATGAACCAGTGAGCGACCTGGTCAGGACCTGAGCCCAGGCCAGGCAACCCCACACCCGGTGCTCTTCCAGCCACTCTGCTGTTCCCAACTGTCCTCTGTTATTGGCCCCTGAGCTGTCCCTGACTATGGACACCATATAACCTGTCATCCAAACAGAGGCCCTAATTTCAATTATACATGGACAACACATGTTAACCAGGACCAGCCCAGGCAAATCAGGGCGGTGGTCACTGAGCCAGAGGAAGAAGTCGGCCAAGCACTGCCCAGTAGGAACATGGTCCAGGCGAAGGAAGGACAGTTGGGCACTGATGTGGATGACCTGGAAAGCACTGGAGGTGCGGCCCCAAATGGCCTCCCGAATGCAAGTGTGATACTGGGGTCCTGAGAGGGCCACGAAGCTCACATGTTCACTGTCCAGCTCCTTAGCCCCCATCAAGACAGCTCAGGTGTCAGGCTCTCTGGGAGGAAGGGAACCCTCATCCAGAACAGAAGCTCACGGGAGAGAGCCGCAGAGGAGCAGCTGTTTGCTGCAGGCCCAGGGACATCTTTCTGAGGACCGGAGTCGTCTGCTGATGAAAAGGGTTCCCTCGGGGAGGGGTGCTCGTCCTAGTGAGAGGTGTCAGGGAAGCTGAGACAACGGTGTGAGATTTCTACCTGAGTTAGACGATCTGATTTGAAAAGGAAAGAAGTTCCAAAAGGTTTCTTCAGTCTGGTCTCACAGAAGCCATCTGTGTGCCACCAGTGCTGCCTGTCTAGTGTATAGTCTCTGGCTTCCTCTTTAAGGCGCATCTGGGAAAAGTGGGACCCCCTTTGTATCAGGCTGCTCCCATGGGAGCTGACATATAGATGGAATGCACCAGCCTTTGAGAGCCAAACAGTGTTGCTGCCTTTGATCACAGACCAGAGAAGCCCCTGGGCCCCCTCGGCGTGGGCCAGGGAGAAGGGGTCGGGCTGGTCCTTTCACTCAGACCCCGGGGAAGCTCTCAGCAGCCAGGCTCCAACACCCTGTTCTACAGGATCTTGTCAGTGTCTGGGCCTGAAGCAGCTTCCAGAGTGTCCCTGGGACTCGGGAAACCAAGATGCCACCCCACACAAGCATCTAGAACCAGCTGCATCGTTTGCGGGGCCAGGCACAGAACGAAAATGTGGATCCCTTGTTTAAAATTTGTTATGAATTTCGAGATGGCAAGAGCAGAACATGACACCAAGCGGCCCTGTGGGACTGCCACTTCATATCCATGATCATCACCCTGAGAGGGTAAAAATGAGAATGCTTCAGGACACACTACAAATGCAGCACTGACTGTGGCAGTCATTAGTCATTAGTCATTAGGGCTGAGTGGCCACGTAACAGAGTGTCCAGAGGATGGGACTGTTGGATTTCATTCTCTGGCTGGGGCTGGCCAAGCTTTGGAGGGTCTGGTGGAAAGAACACAGTGAAATGGAAGGCAGAGGGCATTTCTCCAGATCTCCTTGCAAGTTCTGTCCCAGCACATCCATCCTAATCACTTTGTCCTGAGCCACAACCCACATCAGCCCTCCAGGGAGTGACTGAGGCTAGAGGCCCTTGGGCCTTGTCCCCAGAGGACTCGGTGCCCCAGAGGGCTCAAGATAAGAGGTCAGTAGGACCCCACACCAGGCCAATGGCAACCAGGAGACAAGAGCACTGTAATGTCCCTTAGAGCCAAGAAGTTCAGAATGGGAGCATCAAGAGTGGGGCCAAGGGGTGTGTGTGGGCAGCACTAGAGCTGGGCCTTCATGGAAGGTGGACTTGGGCTGCAGAGCTGGGGGCGGGGTGGCCACGGCAGTCACCTGAGGGCTGAGAACAGCGGGTGGCCTTGGGTATATCTGGCTGGAGCTGGGCGTCTGAGCAGGGATGTAGAGGGAGCAGAGGCTGGAAGGGTTGTGCAGGCCCCAGGACACCGGGCAGACAGGATTTACGGCCGGATGTGTCTCTCTGACAGAGCCCAGCCTCCGGCCCCTGACGTGTGGGGAGGTCAAGGAAGGCATGGGGCTGACTGTCATTGTCCACTTGCAAGTATCCACTTCACACCTGCTCACACCCAGGCCCGCATACCCACACACGGGCTCTTACACAGACGCACCCATTCCCCCCAACCTGCAGAGACACCGCCCACAGGTGTCTACTCCTCTCCGTGGCTCTCCTTTCCACTTCCCCCCAGGGAAAGAAGGGCCTGAAGGGGGGCGGTGGGCGGGGTGTGGGGCTAGGGGACCATCAGGCCCAGGCCTCACACTCCAGAAAGGCCACAGATTAGACTCTGAGTTTATTTCCAAGTGAAACTTTGATGCAGACACAGAAATACACCACCGGGACTAAAAGACGTCTGTCATCCCTCCTTACAATTGAGCAACATTGTCGTACCAGGAATTAGCATTTTCTGTAACTCCAGTAATTAAACAATAATGTTTTTATTGCATTTTTGTGTTAAAGCTGTTCTTTGGTTCCATGTAAACATTTAACACAAACCATTAAAAAAAAATATTCTGGGAACTTCAACCAGTGGGAATGGCCCAGGTCTCTCCAGGCCTCCTATAGGCTCTGCTCTGGTCAGCGGTCAGAACTTCCTAGTCCACCCCATTCCATGTGTGACCTCAAGAGTCAGAGGTCCTCTTTTGCGGTCAGTGGGGAAGGGGCCTGGTCCCAAGGCCCAAGCCCAGGACCAGGGCTGGACACACATTGCTCAGGAAAGCCAGCGAGTACAGCCGTAGCCAATGCGGCCAATAAGGACCCGAGTTCGCCAGTGGCCAGGAGCCCTCACCCAGGAGGACTGGACGTCTTCACCTGAGTACATGGAGTAAGAATAGGGATGTTGCAAATACCGAAGCAAGAGCACATTTATCCCAACACATTCAAATCCAGGTCTTGTCATCCACCGAGTCCTTGTGGGAGGGGAGCCCATGGTGTGTGATGCTGGTGAACTGGTGGTGCTAAGTAACTGCAGAGACACAGGCCATGGGCTGCCCCATCCCTCAGGGTTAACTGTGCACCCCCTTCCAAACCATCTTGCGGTTTGAGTCCATGGCGGAGAGTGACCCTGTATGAACAAGCAGGTCAAAGTACCTCCAGCCAACAGCGTTCACTGCAACCTGAGGGCTTCCGTCCTGACTCTCTCCATCCCGCAGTTGCTTTAGGGGATAGTTTTCAGTGACTTAGGGGTCATCTTAAAAAGCACTTGGACACTGAATCAGCACAGGTGCGGAGCAGTCGAAACATTCCCTGGATGTGACCAGCAGCCCAGTCATCCTGCTGGGTACTGGCCGGCCTCAGTTCCGTTTGCCCCGCACTCCCCAGCCACCAAAGTCTAATTTTCCTCAGCTACCAGGCGACCTGCTAAACCTCAGTGGGATACTTGGGGAGGTCCCGGGCTTCGGTGATCAACAGACCTATGGAGACCCGTGGGTTGGAATCATGCCATTGACTGTTGCTACTTGAACTGCCCGAGTTTTGGCTTCCGAGTGTGTGAATTGGGAGTCACGACGCCCATCTCACAGGTTGTGGGAATAACGTGGAGTGGGTGTGGCGCACACAGCCCATTCCTTTCCCCTTCACTCCCTGAGGTTATTGGAATAAACCCCATGCCTCTCACGTCCTTTAATTTCCATTAATCTCTGTGCATCTCCCGTCTATACTCCTTGGCCTCGTTTTCGCTCAGTTTTCTGCTGACTCTGGATAATTTTTCTCTTGTCCCCTTTTCTTCATCTCCCCTTCCACCCCAGCAACACTTCCAGGCTTTCCTCTTCTCCCCAAACCCCCATTGCCCGTCGGCATCCCCTCCCCTGCAGTTCAACCCAGTGGTGTGTGCTTGGGGTGGGCCGTGAGAGGGAGAGCAGGTCTTTACCACAAGGACCTGGTGGCTCCCCTTCCTTCTCCAGGCTGCCACCCAGGTGGACTTAGTCTCTGTCATGCCCAGCAGGACACAGGACCTCTCACTAGGAGCCCCCTCCACCCTGCCTCCCCCACCCACGGGCCAGCACTACCTGCACCCACACTCGGCCACGCTCATCCCTTCATAGTGGTACTTGAGGGTGGGGACCCCCATGTCATCCTTGTAGAGGATGGAGATGGGGCTCAGTTTGGTGGGCACACAGCAGGCCTTGCCCACCTTCATGGGGAACTTGAGATGCACCAGGGTCTGCACGATGGCGTGTTTCGTCGGGGTCACATCGTCAGCGAGGGGGAAGAAGCAGCCGCCTTTACATTCAAAGGCATCGTACTCCTTGGGCGCGATGATCCAGCTGTCCCAGCCGATGTCCTCAAAGTTCACCCGCAGGGAGGTCTTCTGACAGTGGTTGTTGGCCCCAGCACTCCTCTTCCGCCTGGCCGAAGACGAGCTCACAGCCGTGTGGCTTTGCACATCCTCCTCCTCGTCGTCCTTGTTCTCACCTGCCTCCATCAGGCCGTTCTTGAACAGCTTCTTGAGCACACTCTCCTGCTCGTGGCCGATCATCTCCCTGAGCTCCAGCCTGGTCTCCTTGGTGCCATTGCTGCGGTCATTGGAGAAGACGACAAAGAACGGCAGGTTTTTGGAGCTGGGGGGGACACTGATATCCAGCTTGTCACAGCCCTTCCTGTGACTCTCCACTGTCACTTCCAGTTTGTTTTTGCTCTTAGTGGGGTCTGCTCGGACCCACCTCTTCACAGCACTGGACACCTCAAAGTTCTCCCAGCCCTCGTCCCGGATATCCTGGGACACCAGGAAGGTCTTGGTTCCCCCAGAAGCATCCCAGGTATTGGCTCCATCCAGAACATCATAAATGACCATGTTTCCTTTCAGCTCGTGAGAGGAGTCCACGTGACTTTGACAGGAGAGGTAGAGTCGGAGCTCGGCCCTGGTGATCTGCTCATGCCTGGGAATGGAGATGTTGAAGAGCAAGATGTGTTTCTGGAAAGGGAAGTCTTCTGTGGCGGCTATAGAGATGGCATCTGAAATGCAAATACACGGTGACAGTCATCTGCTGGGAGAGTCTGTTTTCATGACACCAAAGCTGAGACTCATGGTTTAGATGAAAGGGCATTTGGCATGACACTGTCTATCTCTATCAAGTCTGTTTGTTTTCACTTAAGCCCTTAATGTAGAAGGGTATTTTATTTTATTTAAAAGCTTTTTTTATTTTTATTTTTTGCGGTACACGGGCCTCTCACTGTTGTGGCTTCTCCCGTTGCAGAGCACAGGCTCCAGACGCACAGGCCCAGCGGCCATGGCTCATGGGCGCAGCCGCTCCACGGCATGTGGAATCTTCCCGGACCGGGGCACGAACACGTGTCCCCTGCATCGGCAGGCGGACTCTTAACCGCTGCGCCACCAGGGAAGCCCTAGAAGGATATTTTAAAACGTACGTTTGGCATCTTCCAAAGAAAAACAGGCAGGAGATGCATCGCATTGAAATTGACAGCTCCAGCTGTTTACTGAGCATTTACTACGTGCCCAGCTTTGCACCAGGAGCTTTGCATACTATATTTCACTTTTCTCTTCACACTGACCCCCAGAAGATCTAATTATTATTCCACTTTTACAGACGTGGAGACTGGGACTTAGGGTGTTTAACTGCCAAACTGCATACATCCTATGTATGCATCCAAAGTGCATATATAACGATCCTCACTTTATAAAAAAAAGAAAGAATCAAATAAACAAAACAGAAAAGCACACTGTCAGCCTCAGAGTGCAGATCCTGAGTGTATGATTTTAAAGGAGAGATCATGGGAGGGGATGGTAAAATTCCAACATTATGGCAATGCTAAAAATCTCAGCACCTAAATGGTGTAAAAAACCATTCAGAATTGTAACTTCTGAGCAAAATGAAAGTGGATGATTTTTTTTAATGTTTGAGGGAAAAATATATTAACCTCAACGGCTTGGTCATGTTAGGCATACATAGGCCTTGCCTTTTAGCCGCACAACTGTTTCACTTTCCTACTCCCCTTGCTGACACCCGGCCATTAGCACATCTCTATTATACCATGGCCTGGTCGCAAAGAGGGAAGAGAAGTTGTGTTTTTTGAGCACCTACTATGTGCCAACATGAGGGGATACTGTGTGCTGTCGTGAAACCCGGCAGTATCTGACAGACTGAAGTGCTAATCCTGACTCTCTCCCTTCTAGGCTTGTGACCTTGGAGAAGTCCTGAGTCTCTCTGGGCCTCAGTTTCCTCATCTGTAGAATGGGACTCATCCTACCAACCTCCCAGTGTTGGTGTGAGCCTTCAACAAGAAGGCACATGGAACTTACCCAACACTGTCCCTGGTTCACAGCAGATGCTCAATCAGTATTTCTGTGTCCTCCTAAGACCGTCTTCCCTACTTGGGCACAGCTCCCCCACCCCCAAGCACGTGACCTTTCCCACAGCTCTCTGTGTCCCCTCACCCAGCATGGATGTGTCAGTCCAGCTCCTGCAGCATGTGGTGAGCCACCGTGGCATATGTGAGTCATGAGTGGGGTCCATGAGCAGTGCATTAACCACCTGCTGTGCTCTTACTGTGGCACACCTAGAAGATGCCCCTGGGACTGCATCAGACACTTAGAGAACAAGTACCCTCCCCCTCTGAGCCGTACTCAGGCCATCTGTGAAGGGAAGCATAATTGGCCTTCACAGAAGTACTGGCCACAGGCAGGGCTGGGATCAGATCAGAGCACTTGTTTCCAGGACATGGACAATGATGGGGGGAGTGGGGAGGGGTCACTGAGATGGCTGTGAATGCTGGACTCCCAGACTACAGGATTTGGTGATTAGGTCCAGCCAAAGAAGCCTGGCCTTTCCCTAAAGCAGAGGTTACAGACGCGCCCCATGGGCATAGTGAGACACTGGCAGTATCTGTATGACCTGCAGACCACATTAAAAAACAAAAAATTAAGCCCTGCAGACTTCATTTCAAAAAAATTAAGTCAGTGTTTTAGAAACCAGACAAGTTCACATAAAATTCAGAATTTTCTTCTTCTTTTGGGCCATCAGAAAATACAGCCTTGCCGGGCACGCAGCATGACCACAGCATCCTTTAGCTAGGGCGTGTACCTGTTAAGAGTCTGCAGGTCTCAAGCCCAGGAGGGATGAAGCCCTGAGTGCCTGGCTGGTTAGAGAGAGGCTGCAGCTGTAGGGAAAGTGAGCTGTGCAGACAGGTGGGCCTGGGTCAGAATCCAGCTGCGTAACTAAAATGTGAACTGGGCAAGTTCCCTCAGAGTCTGCAAGCCTTGGCTTCCCTGCTCACAAGATCATGTCACCTACATTGTGTGAATTAGTGGACATAAGCCCTAAGCTGACATTCGTTATCTTCTAGTCCTCCTAAATCAGTGAAATTAATTTATATTTAGGAAATAATTAAGTTGTCCTCGGACAACTTCTTCTTGTTGTTAATGCCTCTCTCTCGGAGGAATTTATCTGAATTTTAAACACCTTCTGATGAGAGAGAAATAGACATTCCTTCGGTGTTTAAAAATATACCAGTTAGTTGGAGGCTAAATAAGTTGTCTGTGTCTAAGTAGGAAGGGGACAGTATGGGAAGGGGGAGGTAGGGAAGGGATGGAAGGAAGGGAACTGGCATTCCTTCAGCACCTACTGTGTTAAATGTGGCTCTGGGCTCAGGGAGGGAGAATCTTCTAGAGCAGAGCTGTCCAGTAGAACTTTCTGCAATAATGGAACTGTTCTATAATCTCCACTGTCCTATAGGGTAGCCATAGTCATGCATGATCGCTGAGCACTTGCAGCCAAGCTAGTGAGACTAAATTATTAATTTTATTTCATTTAAATTAATTTAAATTGAAACGTAAAGTCCCACGTGTCCAGTGGCCGCCATACTGGGCAGCGCAGCCTTGGACCACTGAGTCCCCCACCCCGACCCGGGGCGCCCCGGTGGAGCCGACTCTACCTTCCATGCTGAAGCTGCGCACGATATTGGATGCGGGGGTGGATGTCTTGTCGGTGGTGTATCTGTTGTACAGGTCGATCATGTACTGCGGCGGCTCGGCTCGGGTTTTATCCTGGGAAGGGACCCCGCTCAGGTTGAGGCTGCGCAGGAAATCCACCTTCATGTTCTCCAGGAACATCCTCAGGTCGAAGGTGCCCCGCTCCCGCTCACCTCTGGGCCCGCCTAGCAGGCGGTGGGCATCTGCCCCAGCCGACCCCCGCCCCCGGATCTCCAGTGGCTTGCCCTGCGCGGAGCAGGCCAGCAGGGAGAGCACAGGCAGGGCCACCCAGAGCGCCCCGCGGCACATCTTGGGATGCTCTAGCCCTGCTCCGGAGACTGCGGCAGCCGCGGTGTGTTAGCGGGTGCGGGGAGGAGCCGGGAAGGAGCCGGCCCGCATTGTCCTGCCCACCGCTCTGCACTGCGCACCCGGGCCAGTTCACAGGCTCTCACCCGCCTGCCGTCCCCGAAGTGCCCTCCGCTTGTTCTTATCTGGCCCTTGATGCTGTACTCAGGCCTCTTATCTAAGGGAGCTCTCCGTTAATGAAGGCTCTATAAACATCTGACAAACACACAGGGCTTGTGGGAAGGACACGGCCTGCTGCAAAAATCTGAATTTCTCCGTGGGGTTATCGCCCCCTAATTAGGATCCTTTCTCATTTCCTTGCCAGCTCTGTTCAGAAGAATCTCGAGACAGGGTGACATGTGCTCCATCTCCTGGGCCACACAAACAAAGGATCCAGGAAACAAACAAGACCAAAAAGTCCTCCAAATATAGAAACAACAGCACAAAACTCCCAGAAGCCCCCTGGCTAACCACTGGAGCCAGGGTGGGTGGTAGAGTGGAGGCTGTATCGGAGTTAGTAAGAAGCCTGGTTCCTGTGGAACTGGGATGTGCATTTGTGGCTCAAGCGCTCGGTGCCTTGGTTTCTCATCTGTCAAGCGAGTTCCCGAGCCTTAGAGATCATGGGTGAAGGTGGTACGTATAATTTAGTGAGGTGGTGGGGACTTTGGAGTCAGACCAGATGTGGGTTCAAATCCCATCTCCCTCACTTATACCTCACAAGCATGACCTGGAGCAAGTCGCTTCACCTCTCTGAGCCTCAGGTTCAGAAGAGACTTGCGAGGATTCAGGTGATTATGTGCTAACCATCATGGCGGTTGCCTTAAGCCCCAGTCAGTTGGGTGGCTGCATTCCGGCTGCAACTTCTCCACCCCAGGGTCTGACTGACCTGGGAGCTGGGGAGGAAGCCCTGTGCCGGGCTGCTCTATGAAAACACCACTTACACACAGAATCCTGCTGGCCCTGGGACCCCAGAAGAGCCCTGTCACTGGTCTGGGCGGTGCGGTCTTGGCTCACGTCAGCTGAGTGGCTGCTTGGACCACACTTGTCAGTCAGGAGAACCATATGACCTGGGAGACAAAGGAGGAGGGAAGCTCTGAGGCCAGTACATGCCCAGGAGATGCTCCCCCCTGAGGAAGCTGACAAGCCGTGGCCCAGTCGGGCCCTGCGAGACCCCAGAGTCTGTGTTGTTTTAAGGGCAGTGGGCACACACTCAGATCTGTCCATTTCCATCATGTGTGGGTTTGACCACAGCAAAGAATGAGCATAAACATATTCTGGGAGTCTACTCTGAGGAGGATTTGAATGTGAAGTTTTTTCAAGCTGGCAGGGTCCTGGGGAGAGGGTTCAGGTTCAGGAAGATGGACAAGGGGCCAGGGCGGTCGGAGTCAGAGATCCCGGGTGTGCACCCAGCTTTTCCCCACCCCTGGTGGGGGGTGGAGTGAAAACAGGAATCCCCAGTGGCCAGGCCCGGACGGAACTTGCTGTCCCCGTACTTTGGGGCCACTGCCAGGGAGGATGGATGGGAAGGGTGCAGCTTCAGGAGTGCTGCTTGCAGAGGGGGCAGGAAGCATGCTGGGCTTTGAGCCAGTTTAGTGCAAGAACTCCCTGAGGCAGGGAAAAATGAACGGGTGCACAGCCCAGGAAGCAGGACTGCAGCTTCGCAGCAGGGGAGGGCTGGGAGGAGCTGGGGAGCTGGGCAGGCATCCCCCACAGGGCTCTAGTCCCTGGAGGCAGCCCAGAAGCCTGTCACATTCAAGAGGTGGAGTCAAGGGATGTAACTGGGGGTGGCCTGAATGTGCTCTTGAAGCTGGAGGAGTTGCTATCTGACGTTTTCTTAAAAACATGACAAATATTTTTTTCTGATTATAACAGTAATATGCAGTGCAGATAATTTGGGACGTGCAAAGTATTAGAAAGGAGATAAAAATAACTTGCAATCTCACCACCCAGTGATGGCCACTGTTACCATTTTGAGATTACATGCAGCTCCACAATCCCCTATTGAAAACCCTTGTGGCCAGGGGTGTTTTGAAGTTCAGAAAGCTTCAGATGTGGGTAATTTGGCATGGAGTGTATACTGTAATATCCCCAGTGGGCTTGGGGGTGATCCCCTATACTCAAAGACATTGACATTTCTGCAGTGAAACAAAAAAAAAACCCACAGATATCCATTCAGGTCAGGTTTTATCATGAAAGGAATTGAAAGAAACTTCAGGTTTTCTCTTTTGGATTTGGGGATCTCAGATATAGGACTGCAGACCTGTTTACATATGGCCGTCACCACATCTGGCCGTGGAGGCTGCATGTGAACACTGCCTGGAGGTCCTGGTCACATAGACTGTGATGAGGATGGCGCCCCCAGAACTGTGCAGGACAACATGCCTCTGTATTTCTGGAATGATCTGCCCCACAAATTCAGAGTATCAATATGTCCACATCTCCTTTATTGTTTTGAAGTAATTGCATGAGACCTCCTGATCCATATTATTGGAAAGTCTGTTTTTCTCTCTCAGGTCATCCCTTTCCTGAATTGTCCAAGAGCCCTGTAGGTTTATTTAGTCCAAAGGAGATGGAGGTGGAATGGTATCAGTCCAACTTCTTAATGCTGGAAGCGGGAAGTGGGATAGAGGTCCTGGCAGGTCCCACCTGCTGTTGCTTCTCAGTGACACTCAGCTCTGCTGCTGGGGTGGGTGTCACACATCTTATAGCTGTTGGTGCACAGCTGCTGGGATGCCCTGGCTGGTCCAGGTTTCTGCCCGGGTGCCCCATGGTGTCCCCCGTTGGGCACCAAGGTAACAGCTTTCTTAGACATCCTCCTAGGCTTACCCTTTCTCTAGAAGGCACTCTCCTGTGGCAGGTGGCTGGGTTGAGAGAAGAGGTCAGCTGTGATCACACTCTCATCCCATCCTGCCATCTCCCACAAATTTCTAGGTCCTTATGGGGACCCTGAGTTACCAGCCTAAACTCCCACTTTCCTCAAGGTGATCTAGAGACCTTGCTACCTTTCTGAACATATGGGCCTTGGTCCCTCTGGACAGATCCCCTTAACTCTAGATCCCCTTAACTCTAGATCCACTTAACTCTAGGTCTTGTTCTAGGGAACAAGGTTTGGGTCTTGTTTTGTCTTTCCCAGATGACGTGGGGTCCTCATACAAAAGGACCCGCTCCCTCTCCTTCCACCAGCTTTCCCTTCTTGGGGAAGGGCTGCCTTAATTGAGCCACAAATGGTCTTATTTACCACTCCTCTCCCCCTCTTCTCTTCCCCCAAGTAGTGTAGCATGTGATGTATCAATTCCACTTCTGTGTATATATCCAAAAGAATTGAAAGCAGGGTCTCAAAAAGATATTTGTATACCCATGTTCATAACAGCATTACTCACAATAGCCAAAGGGTGGAAGCTACCCTAGAGTCTATTGATCAATGAATGGATAAACAAAATATAGTACATCCATGCAATGGAATATTACTCAACCTTAAAAAGGGAGGGAATTCTGACACATGCCGCAATGTGCATGACCTTGAGGATATGCTAAATAAAATAAGCCGGTCACAAAACGACAAATATTGTATGACTCTGCTTATATGAGGTACTTACAGTAGTCAAATGCATAGAGATAGAGAGTAGAATGGTGGTGGCCAGGGGCTGGGGGGAGGGGGGAATGGTGAGTTACTGATTAACTGTGATATAGCTGCCTCTGCGGGGTCAGGAGCCCCTTCCATCACAAGACACTTGACTACAAGACACCTGTCCTTCCGTTAACTTCTCAAGCTCCACTCTCACCCACACATTGCTCAGAGGAAGGAAAACTGGACTGACCTTGAGGCTGTAAGGGGAGAGCATGAACCAGGCAGAGCAGCAGGTACGTCATTTCCCAGCTCTGGGCCTCGCCTCCCTGAGATCCTGCTTCCTCTTGGCACACGGTAAGTACTCAGCCAATGTGCACTCTGTCTCTGGACTGTGCCCAGGTGGTCAGCACATTTATTAGAACAGTTGTTCTTAAAGCGTGGTCCCTGAACCACAGCAGTAGCAGCACCTGGAAACTGGTTAAAAACGCTAAGTCTTGCCCCGAATCAGAAAGTCTGATTCAGCCCAGCAACCTGGTCAAGGCTTCCAGGTGATTCTGATGCACATTCAAGTTTGCACATTGGTTTTAATAAAAGAGGAAATTCGTATGAGCCTTCCAAGAGATCAGGTGTGTGTATACTGTCTGGTATGGTATTTGGCACAGAGTAGATGCTAAATCACTGAATGAATAAACAGTTCATTCGTTCCCTTGCTCACCCCCCCTTATACATACAGACAGGACTGCTATGAGAGATTGGAGGAATCTAGGATTGGATTAGGCTTGAGCGAGAAGTAAAAGTAGACCAAAGCTTGAAAGAGCGCCGTCATCTTAGGGAGTAGAAGAGAGGAGACTTGGAAGTCTCAGAAGCATCAGTTTATCAGTGAAGGAGATTTTATGTTTGCAGCTTTGGGTAAAAAGAAATAGTCCTCGGCTCTAACTTCCATGTTTTGGTGCACAGCTAGGAGCCAGTGCCGCCAGGCTGGTTCTGCCCTCCTAGATTTCCCGCCGAAGCCCACTCCAGCCCACCTTGGCCCGGGCTGCCATTAAACACATCTTGCACAAGCTGGTGCCTGCAGTGGCTTTATGCCACCAGCTAAGTCCAGCTCTTCCATCCTGGTGGAGTCATCTCCACTCCTCTTCCCTTGGAGTCCTCTCCTCAAACCCTCCCACTCCAGCCCCAGACTTCTGTAGGCTTCCCCATCATGGCCCTGACTCCATCCTGGCCACAGAAGGAGCCTGACTTACAGGCTACGGCTCTGATGACATTTTTCGAGTGACTTAGACATACAGAGGCACCTATCGGGACGCCTCAGGCAAGACACCTGGTAGTATCCAGGTTCAGTGTCCCTGCTTGTGGAGTAAAAGGGTTACATCCAAAATTTTTCAAAGTTTTCTCCCAGCCTTAACGTTTCCAGCTCGCAGCTGTACCATTTATATTTGTCACATGAACTAAGGCTCTGCCCATCCAGAGGATGTATAACTTCAGGATTAGGGCTCAGCGGCAGGCCACCACACTGCCCCCTCCAGACTGACCCAGATGCAGTTAGTGAGCTCAGGGACCCGCGCACACCTGGGCTGGATCCTGGGACCTCTTGCTCTTGTGATCATGTGATGTTGATATTTTGGTTTTAAGGGGAAAAAAACACGTTATTGAACGTTATAAAGCCTTGCTTTATTGTAAGGCCACTTAGGGCCATTGGGACAACCTTAACTGGCTGGTGGTGGGGGTCACTGCTCAGGAAGCTGGGAGGCAACACCAGCTGCACAGGCCTTGAAACAGGCAGCCTTGCGTGTCAAAGCCGATGTTACCTGTGGTCTTGGTTAAGACACTGGTGCTATATTACTCACTTGTCTTGAGCCTGCTTTTCTGAAGCACCAGCAGGGAGTAAGTTGCAAGGCTGCTGTGAGGCTAAATGAAGTGTCGTATCGAAATGCATGATGCTCTGTAAATGTGAGGGGACCCTGCTGACGCTAGTTCCTTTCGTCATACGGCAAAGTCATCACCACTGGGTACCACCCAACCTGGCACAAGCACGAAGCCCCTGTCCATGGCTGGACACAGGGGTGATCCTCCCGGCCCGCTCCCTCTACCCTTGTAATCCAGAAGTGAGGGCTCAGAGAAGTTGTAGCCTTCCACAGTGACCTAGGAGATCTCCCAGAAATTGCAAATGCCAGAAAGAATGAGATAGAAGTATTATAAGACATGCCACCTTCACCAAAAAATGGAAAGGGAGCAGTTGGATGAGAAAAAAATTGAGGGGGAGAAGGGAATATGAAGAATCTAATATTGAGAAGAAAGGCATTTGGAAACTCATCAAGCCCTAATGTTTTTACTTATTTTGCTAGTAATTTATATCCTGTCATATTTCAAAAAGGATTAGACATGGCAAACCAAGCCATGACCGATTTGCAGACCAATTTGAGACATCCCAGCAATCCAATGAAAGAATCATTTAGTCCCAGTACGAGTCCTGCAGGAATAAGGCAGTGTGTGCCTTAAGGACCGCCCCCCTCGCCTCACCTGATCTCTGCCAAGAGGCAGGGCCACGTGCCCAGGGCAGCTGTTCACACACATGTCCCACAACCATTTGGAGCACCTCAGAGGGGATGCTGAGCATATGCTGCTGGGTCCCAGCCAGGTGTGTCCAGTATTTTTGCTGTAAACATCTTCGCCGCAAGCGGTTTTGTAGCACGACTAATTGGCCTTAAGGCCATGTTGCTGTAAAAAAAAAATCACTGCTTGACAGTTATACTACACTAGAAAATGATAACACATCAATTTTTGCAAACGCTTGGTTGAGCTAATCTAAGCCAGCTTTTGTTAAAATGCTCACCATTTTCGAGAGACTTCTACTCATCAGGAATCACATAAACATTTGTTTTGGCAGGGATAGGAGGAGTGGATTCTTCTTTTGCCTCCAACTTCTAATACGGCATAATAAATTTGGTAGAGACAGCTTAAGAGAACAAGGTGTCATATCTGAGCTAAAGAATCCATCACTAATGCTCTCGAAGACTTGTTAGTAGCTGCCTCTTTTATATCTTTGATAAATCGGTAAACTTTTGGTTTTGATGGGTGGGAGGTATGACTGTGCTCACGGAAGAATTTGTAAAAACTGATGTTATATTTTCTAGTGTAATGGAACTGTCACCCAGTTATTTTATCTTTTATGGCAAAATGGCCTCATGGCCAAATAGTTGTGCAGCAAGAATGCTTGTGAAGAAACTGCTTACAGTAGAGACGTTTATGGGGAAAATACCTAGACCCCAACCCAGGTACCCTCAGCCCTCCTTACCTACCTGTTCTGGGTACTCTCTTCAGTGTCGGCCGCTTTGCCTCCAGTGGCTGCAGTTGTAGCCTTCTTCAGAGGCTGCCTGGGCTTCCTAAGCCACAGTGGCTGGTTGTGTAGAGGGCCAGAGAACGGAGAGTTTCCATCTCTCCACTGGGGGCAGCCTGGGGAGGGGGTGTGAACATCCAGCATCCTTGCTTTGAAGCTGGACTAATCCAGAGGTATAGCTTAAGTGCCAGAGCTCCCCATAGGATCCAGGCAAGGTTGGGATGCTTGGTTTCTTGCCCTCCTGTCCTGCTGTACCCACTCCTTGCCTGTTTCTCCTGGGAGCACTTCCTCATCCATGCCTTGCACAGGAACCCTGGTTTCAGGACCCTGACCTAAGACAGATGCCTTGGGCTCCTTTTCTCCTTCTAAGTCCCATCCTGGAGAACTGCTCATGGCTTTTCAACCTTCTCCAAGTAAGAGAAGACTGGGGGCCATGGCATCCTCTGAGTTCCCAGCCGAGGGACTGTTATACACCTGCCCCCAGTTGGACCCAGGTTCTCCTTCAGAAATGCCGGTCAATCAGCTTCAGGTACTACAACTGTAAGGCAATGTCAACTCAGGGATAAGGGAGCCACTTGGGGGAGACTATCTGGGGACAGGGATGCTGACTAGCAAGCAGGGAGAAGCAGACGTTCCAGTTCCTCAGGAGCCCCCAAATCTCTGGAGAGACCCCTGACTTCTTCTACTGAATCTCTTGCTTGAACTACCCCAAGTAGAAGCCCTCTGACCAGGCTACCATAGATGTTCCTTTAAATATCTCAGGCACCTCCCCATCACTTGACATCCCCTCTGAGGCTAAGGAGTCGAGGTCACTGTGCCTGCCTGGGCCATGTCCTTCCTGGACGAGCCCAGGGTGGGGACCTGTGGTGTGATGTGAGTGGGCAGGACCCTGGAAGGCATAGGAGTGGCCGGTGTCTGGAGCTTAGGATGAAGATGAGAGAGTGTGGAGACGGCCTACAGGGGCCTTGGCTCCTAAAGAAGGCTGTGACCCCAGCAGCCACCCAGATGTCATACTTACACGTGGAGATCCATCCATATTTTGCAATGGGTGACATTCAGCTTTTGAAGATACCACTGTCCCTTTAATTTATTAGCTTTCCATAAAAACACATACCGTACACAATCTACAGTATAGAAAGTATAATTTACAAAAATATAAAATCTTGGTTATGTTTTAGTATTCCCGCGTATCACCGTATGGGTTATTTCAATAAGCACGTTTAAACAATGCACGCTCAGCCAGCTTGACTACCTCTGTGGGGAACGGTGTCAACGCCCTCCTTTTTGTTTTAAAATAAAACATATATTAAGAAAAAGAAACCAACATTGGTTATATGTGCATACTGTATGTATAAAAGCGTCTGCAGTGGATTTTGAGAGAAAACATCCATTTATACCATCATTTAGGCCCTGTTTTGCAGCGTCACACTGTGGCCCGAAGTGTTTTAAACTGATTGTTTAAACAGAGGTTCTTTCCTTGTGAAGGGAGTGAGTGCCTTCAGGTCTGTAGTCTTCTTTCCAGGTTATGAGATGATAGTCACAAAACCCAGCCTGTGGACATGTCCGGTTTTCAGGCCTTCAGAGCACAGCGGACACGTTGTGGGCAACCGTCAGGCCAGGGCTAATGCCCAGATCCCTTCAAAGGATTCGGACTGGCATTGAGGGGGCTGAGTCACCAGCAGTGAAAGACCCCAGAATGATGCCCTGGGGTGACAGATGGTTGCCTGCAAGCTGTGCCCTGCATTTGCAGCTGCACCCTGAGTCAAGTGCTCACTCCAGAAGGTTCCGAGAATGCTGCCCTGCTGTGTGCAGGCGGGGCAGGTTCTTTCCACTCCAGGGCGGCTGGTCTTACCGGCAGGCACAGGTCTCCACAGACATGTTGGGGTACACCTTCAGAACCACATTCCGGTTCTCATCCAGGAAGAGGACCCCAAGAGAGTTCATCTTGTCGGGAACGCAGCAAGGCTCTGGGATGCCCGGGACGATGCCCACGGCCCTGACGATGCTCTGGATGGTGGCGTGGTTGGAGGGGCGGACGATCTGCAAGGGGGAAAGGAGCATGGTCACCTCCGAACTCTGCCCACCCTGCAGTCCTCACCCACCCACCACGCTGCCTGCATGCCCTTGACTGAGGCCACAGAAAAGGCACTGACCTAGAAGAAAAGGTGAGATCACAGGGTTGGGCACACATTTCTTCTGAAATCAGTGGCAGACTGAGTCCTAGGGACTTTTGCAAAAGGCCTTCCTGCCCTTCGGGCTCCCAGAGGGAAGGCACATCCCCTACATGGCACTGGCCACTTGGGGGCACCTGCGCGTCACACATCCCCGAGGAGCACCAGGAACTGGGCAGGAGCCCCAGAGGGAAGGCAGTGGAGAAGATTGGAGGTTCTGCCTGGGGCCATAGCTGCCCAGACTTTACAGTCCAGGGAGCACCGACACGCTTGCCATGTGATCATGTTCTCAGCACAGGAGGGGAAGCCCTCCAGGCACAAGTGCATCAGTGTGATGGGGCTGGAAACTCGCAGTTCCCAGGTGGGTCTGATTTTGGGGTGTCAGGCGCTGCTTCACCTGCATCACCCCATTTTGTCATTGAATCAACCTTATGGGGTGGGTACGACTTTAATTTTCCTGGTGAAACTGAGGCTTCAAATGACTAAATAACTGGACCAGGAGCCCTCAGCTAGAAAGTAGTCTGGCTTGGAAACTGCGCTCGCTGGGCCCACACCAGCTCTCTTCCCCGCCCTCCCCAGGCAGCCTCTCACATCCAGAAGAGTCTGGGTCCCAGCAGCAAACACGGCACCTCCCACAAGATGAAGAGGACCCCGTCACAGGCGCTTCAGCTCATTGTTGGCCAGAGTTTTATATGCACAGTGCCTCTGGTGGGGAGGTGGGAGGAGAGGGACACCGGCATTTGGGGAGTTCAGGCTGGTGTCAGGGAAGGTGGAAAGACAGCCAGGCAGACTGATAAGGTAAGCGCAGGGTCAGCCAGCAGGAGCCTGCTGTACTCACCCTGCGTCCCCCGGGCCGGGCCCTTCCAGCAGACGCCTGTCTCTCTGTCAGACACCTCCCTTCCTCTCTCCTGCACATGCACGGCTTTGAGCAGAAGCCTCTTAATTCCCAAACAGGTTAATGCGGCCCCGCGTCTGGGTCTGGGATTTCCCAGCTGGCTGATTTATTTACGTTCACAGTGGATTTACGCGCTGACTTCCTTTCTTGGAGAGGAAGGCATGACCTGGAACTCAGCAGAGGAGCTAAGTAGGAGGAAAGTGTGTGCTCTGTGCCGAGGTCGACATCAGCAGGCAGCCAGCCCACGGTGGTTCAGGATGTGGGGAGATGGATGGACAGAACCATGGCCCAGCCTGGAGGGAAGGCGAGCATCTGAAAACCCGGGCCAGTGCAATGGGGAAAGCAGCCCCGTGCTGTGTGTCCTGCCGACTCGTGTGCAATGAGAGCTGGCTGCCCTGTGAGTTCCTGCCCTGAGTCGGGGGTGGGGGATGGACGGTGACACTGGGAAGCCACTGAGGCCAGCTCTGTGCTGGTCACAGACACCAACGCCCTGAGATCCAGGCCAGGTTTCTAGAAGAGCCTTGGTGAGGAGGGGCTTAAGAGACCTGACCTGTGTGCACGGGGCCAGGCTCTCCTCAGCCTCTGTGGGTATTGCTATGTGGGAACACACCTAAGGAGATGGATCTCCTGTTTTGCAAAAGAAGAAAGGTTTTGATTTAAAACTCAAATTCACTGAAGGCACAGCCAGACCCCATCCATCTGTGGGCTGTATCCACCCGACAGGCTGACATTTTGGCACGTCTGTCTACCTATTCTCTGCCTTGAGTAGATGGGAGGTGTCATTATCCCTATTTACAGACAGGAAACAGTGAGGAGGCAGAGGGACTTGCCTGCAGGGGCAGAGCTGAGAGTCACAATTAGCCCAGGGGCAGAACACAGCGGGGCGACCCCATACACTCTACCTTGGGCATGGGGAACTCGCAGGCTCCTGAGCAGTAGTAAGCGTCGAACGACTTGGGTGAGATGATCCATTCGTTCCACCCGATGTCTGCAAAGTCCACCTTCAGATACCTCCGGGAGCAAACCCGCGGCTCGTCCCACTGCTTCCTCCGGGCTTTCTGCATCGTCTTCTCGTCAAAGTCCAGCACCTGCGAGGAGGCCATGAACACATCCTGGCCCTTCTTCCTGCGGTCCTTGCGGCCCGGCCGAGGCTTCAGTGAACGGAAGGGGCTGGGCCACAGCTCGTGCTTGTGGTAGTGCTGGGCGTGGGGGGCATGTGCCGGCCTCTCGTCCAGCCCCGGCAGCTCGTTGTTCTGCAGCGGCCCCATGGCCTGCGTGGCCCGGCGCACGCGGGGGTCTGCCGAGCTGTTGGGGGCTGCTCCAGGCTCCTGGTCCCCAGCCTGGAAGGGGTCATATCTCTGCAGTGTCACTGCCACGCTGTTGGGCTCTGAGATGGCCAGGTCGTTGGCGTAGATGAGGATGTAGGGTGCGTGGGGGCCGGGCCTGGGTACCCCCGGGTCCTCCTCCCCGGAATCCAGCTGGGCGGACAGGAGCAGCTCGCCATCCCGGCGGGCCGCCTTGATGATGGGGGAGATGTCCTTGGCCCGCCACAGGCCCCGTGGCGGGGGCAGCAGGGCCATGGCCCCACGGAGCAGCCCCTGTGTAGCCATGTTCTGCGAGAGGCTTCGGAAGAGCAGGTGCTGGCGTGCAGGCGGGCCCGGGGGCAGCAGGCGGCAGGATGCATTCTTGGCCCGCTGCTTGCATGGTGCCTCGCGTGCCCGGGGCCACCGCGGCTCTGAGTAGAAGTGGAATGTGGCCATGAGGATCATTTCTGAGTCCTGCATGGAAGTCAGGTTGAAGAAATACACGGTCTTCTGGTTGACCACTTCTGCGAGGGAAGGACAGACCACAGCCTGTTAGGTTGTCTCCTGAACAGGGCCCCATGCTCATAGGGTGTCCCGTCCAGGAAGTGGAGGAGGAACGCCCATTGAGGGAGCACTTTCAGGCCAGCAGGCTTTCCTCATCTCCTGTAATCCTCACATGGAACTGATGAGGGCACCCTTTGCTATTTTCAGGGACCAGATGAGGATGAGGGATTGAAGTCAGAGAGGTTGGGGGCTGTCATATCCCATTGCAAAGAAAGGAAGAAAAAAACGGTGGCAGACAGGGTAGATGCTCAGGGCTGCTGGACCCTGAAGCTCCAGTTCCTGCCTCTGCACTCTAACGCCTCTCAATGAACAAATGATCTCCCCCATCTTCATTCATGAGATAAGATGGAATCAGGTATTCGGGATACTTGGGTTGGGTCTGAGCCCTGCTGACAGTAGCCCCCCGTATCTGCACAGCTTTCTATTTTATAGACATTAAATGCAGTCCTTCTTCCAAATGAGGTAAATTAGAGTGCCTCACGCTGTCTCAGCCTTCTGAGCGGCTTCTGAGAGAAACTGGGCTTAAGAACACAGCCATTTGGGTGTCTGCTAGTTATTCTGCCCAAGCCCTTTTAAACTTGTTTTTACAAAGAAAAAGCACTATCAGGGTTGTACCAGGTCACTCAATAAAATCTCCAACATCCAGGTTGCTCTCCAGAGGCCGGAACCACGATGAGGACCGGCCTCAAACATCACATGGGTCACTCCCATCTCCCTCAAACATCACACCTGCAGCTCGAGGATACTCTTGGCCCCTGCATCCCTGGGGCTGTCAACCACTCTTTCCTTTCTCTCTTGGTTCTACCAGGTGTACACCAGGACCCCAGGGCAGAAAGCTCCCCCAGGCCCTGGCAGCATGAGGTCTGGGAATAGCAAGCCCTCTCTGGGGTTTGGACGGGAGGGAGGCATCATCTCCCTGAGATGCTGCAGGAGAGCCGGAGACCAGAGCTGTCAGGTGGGCTGTCTCCCTCCCACTGCCCTATTTCCTGTTGCCAGGGGTCTGTCTGCTGGGTGAAGCTGGGAGAGGTACAGGGCTTCCAAGAGCGGGAATGTGTGTGTGTGTGTGTAGAAAATGGGTCACAGTTTCTCTGACACCTGCGTCCACAGATTCAGCTGGCATTTTTTTAACCAAAATCTTCAGTTTAAGGTTATTTGTTTCTATTGGGATGAAGGCATAATTCTACTGGGAAGAAGGCATAATTCAATTGGGAACTTTCATGTACTTTTAAGGGACTACAAGAAAGAGGAAGGGAGGAAAAGTCAGAGGGCCCAAAAAATGTCAGTCAAAGCTTGGGTGACGTTCTAAAGACACGACCGTACCTAATTCTCAGAAAAAAACCCTCAGCATGTCCACAGCAGCCCCTCAATACGTCCACACATAAGGAGAAGCACGAGTCTTGATGCACATCTAAACCTAGCTTCCCCAAACACTGCGGCCTTGAGTGTCATGGTCCTCGAGTCCTGCATTTCCCAAAGCTCAAAGATCACTGCTTTCCTCCTCTGGAGATGCTGATTCAGAGGGTCTGGGACAATGCGGCCCAGGAATTCTTATTCTAACCAGCATTCTAAGGGATTCTAAGTTTGGGAAGCAACGATGGGCGGTGGCTGTGTATCTGCAACATCTGGGGTTGACTTGTGGATGGGGTGCAAGTTCACCAACAAGGCAGCCCCTCCCCCCCAAGCTGGGAAAGGCTCTAGGAACCAGGCTCCCAGGCCTCAACGGGACCATGCCTTGCTCATCTGCCTCAGAGAGACAAGAGAATCTCTATCTCACCCGAATGCTTGGAGGATTAAATAAATAACATATGTAATGTGCCAGGCACAAAGGGGGAAGCCCCCAAATGTGCTTCTGTGCCACTTTTGTCTAAATGACCAAGGCCGGCAGAGCAAGCTCCTCCTGCACCAGTTCGGGCCCCTCTTACTCAATGGTCCAGCTAACACAGCAGAAAAAGTGTTTTTCTTTTATCCAATTCAAGTCAACTCCATTGTTCCGCTAACAGGTTCTTTGTGCAAGAACACTCTAGGCTCTAAAACAGACATGTCTGACTCCTTCCAAAGAGCTGGCCCTTCACAGCGGGATGCAAGCATCTTTGGCCTAGAAGCCTGTGGCTCTCGGTGAGAAGGAAAACAGCAGACTGGGGGGACCGAGATGGGGCTTCCCAGAGAAAAGCACCTTGGCCCCCCTTCCAGTGACAAGGTAAAGAACGAGAGAGGATATAAAGAAGGATAACTGTGACCACCAAGGCAGGGACAGCAACCTTGGCTTGAGGTGGGTGCGGCCCAATGAAGGTGCTGGGAGGGCCGCCCCAGGGTGGCAAAACGTGTTGTGGAGGAGGACGGGGTGCCCTCCCCTGGAGGTTATTTCTGCACGGGGTGCAGGAGAGGGACAGCAAATGCTGCCCTTCCCTTAGGATGGAGAACCACAGAGAGCACGCTCAGGAACTCAGAGCGGGAAGAACCTTAGAGGTCAGGCAGCCTGATTAATTACACTCAGGGCAGGAGTTTTTCCTCCATTTGTCTTGAATGCCTTTGGCCACAGGCAGCTCGCTCCTCACAAGGCAGTCTGATGCGTGATGACCCTCCCCGCTGGGAACCGTGGAGGTGGAGATGGGTCACTCCCATCTCCAGGGCACGAAGGGCCACAGGCTGGCCCAGCTCTCTGATTGTACCTGCATGCCTGCATTGCAGGGGGCTCCAGGCTGTGGCTGAGAGAAGGCCACCTACCTGAAGCCTCCCAGCTTGGATGAGCCCAGGTCACAAAGGAGAATCTCCAAACAGAAGTCCCTATTTGCTATGAACCGTGCTGGTGCCTGTGGCTCCCATCTCACGGTCAGCTAGAAAAGATCCTTCCTTCCTCCCTCCTATCATTCCTCTCCCCCTTCCTTCGCCCCTCCCCGCCTCCCTCCCTTTTCCAGATAAATATTTGGGAAACTCCTACTCTGGGCTAAGTGCTGCGCTGAGCAGGGTCCTAGCAAAGGTGATTCCAGGCACTCAGAGGAGCTCAGCCCAGGGACGAGACAGACAGTGATGTGGGGACGCCCACCTGCAGTGCCCGTCGCAGCTTCACAGAGCTGTGTCCAGGAGAGGCCCCCGGCGGGCTGGGTGCTTTTGACCTCAGGTCAGCATCCTGCTCAGAGCTCTCTATTGCCCCCCAAATAAAACTCAACCCTTTACCAAGGCCCTACTTGATCTGGCCTGCTTACCTCCCCAACTCCATCTGCTCCCCGCACCCCCATCTCTGCCCTAGTCACCCTGGCCTTCCTGTCCTTACAAACATGAAGCTCCATGTCAGGGCTTTGTCCCAGCTCTTCCTTCTGCTGTCATCACCTCTCCTCTAGGAACCACTCCTCTCTCCTTTGGGCCTTTGCTCAAGCAGCATCCCTAACAAAGGGTACCACTGACTCCCTTGGCTGAAGGAACAGCCCCATCGCTCTGTCTGTCCCTGGCTTCATTTGTCTTCACGTCACTCTGGGACATCCTGATATAATATATTTCCTTGCGATTGTTTCTCTTTCCCTCTAGAACACAAACTCCAAGAGGGCGGGGCTTTGCCAGCTGTGTGCACTGCTGTATCCCTAGATCCTAGCACGAGGCCTGAGTGATCATCAGCGCTCAGAAATGTGCGCTGAATGGCAGGGGAGGGGAGGGGTCTTTGCTAGATCTGTCTGCTTCACTTAACAAAGGGGGTTCCTGGCCTGCTGCCCTGGGGCTCAGTGAATATCCTGAAAGAAGTCCAGAAAGTCTCCTTTGGAAAGATGTAGCCGATTATGCAAATCCAGCTGGAGGCACTGCACAGCAGGATGTTTGTCCAGTCACTTCCCCTTGAGCCTTAGTTTTCTCATCTTTAAAATGGGAATAATATTGTTTACTGATTAGGAAGCTCCAAGTTCCAAGCATATATGCATGCTTGATTCCTCGTGTTCACAATGAGGGCAGCAGACATGGCAAATGGACAAAGAGATGGAGCTTCAGAGAGGGTACAAGACTACATAACTGCATAACTTGCTTAAAGTGCTCAAAGTCCCCCAGCTGGTAAGGGGCGGAGCCAGGGCGTGCTTCCAGGCCTGTCTGACCCCAAGCCCACGCCGTTCCCCACCCTCCCCAACCAGGTGCTCTGGATAGAATCCGGGTCTGCTTAACAGCTAATGTAACAAAGATCATGTGCTGTGAACTCTAAAATATTTTGCAAACACAAGTCATTATTTGGATTATTTTGTATTCTGACTCTCCAGGAAAGAAAGGACTGATCTTATTTAGACAAGTTGATCTCTCTATGGTCTTTGGAAATCTGAGAACCCTAGTGAGGTCCACTCTACTGGGCACTCAACCTCCTTCCCAACTCTTTAGGGATGGGACTAGAGAGGAAAGAGGTAGGGAAGCGGTCCTAGTCCAAGGGTGCCCCCAAGCTCCCTGCTGACCAGCTCTCAGGCCAAGACGACCCTCAGACTGCTCTGCTCTGTAGAAACAGAATCCAAGTCACCTGGAGATCTGTCCCTTCACTCATTGCCCCTGAAACAGCCATCAGGGTGACCAGAGCAAGAATGCCGGGCTGAAGATGCAAGCACCAACAAAATAAACTGAAGAAAGGAAGTGGTGGGCCACCAGTGGTGGTGCAGAGAAGGAAAGAGAACTAACGTGTACCGAGTGTCTGTTTTTAGGCAGGCTCCAGAGTCAGGGTTTAAACCCTGCTTCATCACCGACTGGCTGTGGGGCCTTAGGAAGTCACACAACTTCTCTGCCCCATCTGCTAATCAAACAGAACACGTGTACGTGCCTCCTGAAGTTGTGAGCTCATCTCTGCAGTGCTCTCAGCAAGGTGTCTGGCACCCAGCACATGCTCAGAACACAGTGGTCATGTGGTGTCACAAGCTACTGCTACACTCAGGACCCCCCCACCCCTGCTCCCTGCCCTCGTGCCCAGCGGGAGGCACTGCCACCTGTCCACCCTCTCCAGCAGGAGCCTGAGAATTTTCACAGCCTCTTCGCCCTCCTGCGTGCAACTTATCCTAGTTCCTATTTCTCCACATCCTGTTTCTCCACAACCACCCTGAACTTTGCATCTTTCCACCACTGTCTTAGCCCACAGTCTGACCTTGACCACCACTGTGACCCCAGGACACTGTCACCCTCACACCACACTCGTGCTTCACAGGGAATCATCTATTACAGATGAAGAGTTAACATCCTTCACAACCTCCACATATCAGTAGGAAAAAGACCAGAACCCCAAGTGGATGAAGTGGTTTCCACGGGAAAAATTTCGAATGGTCAAAAAGCATGAAAAACAATTCAGGATGACCAGTAATGAAAAAGAAAACGGTAACGTCAAATGAGAATGAAGATATAACAAGTTTTACCTGCTGCAACTCTGATCCCATTAGGGTAAAAACTATATATAATATTCCACAAAATATTAACTCTGGTTATATCTGGATTGTGATTTCTTTTCTTAACTGTGATTTTCTATGATTTCTGGATAAGTATGCATTTCCCTTATAATCTCTTGTCTCTCCTTCTCCCCTCTCCTCTTTTCTTCTCTCCCTCCCTCCCCCTCTCCCTCCCTCGCCCCTCTCTCACCATACACACTCTCTATACTGCCCCATTGCTTACAGGCCTTGGTGGCCCACTGGTTCACTTCCGTTTTCTGCCTCTTTCTTCCTGTTGTTTCCTCATTGAAACCAAACGCCTCACAGTTCCAGGCAATAGGGCTCTGCTTCACTTCTACACCTGGCTAACACCCGCTGCCCTTCAGAGTCTGTCTGGGGCCCCCCCTGCTCTGCGAAGGCTTCACTGGACCCTCCCCACCAGCCCTTCCCCTGCCAGGTCAGTGCTGTCCTTTGGGGCTCCTGAAGCCCACCCCCAGCCCTTTCTCACTCCATTGTCCTACCTGTGCCACTGCACACATTCTTCTGTTTACTTCTCCCTTCTCCACCAGCCCGTGAGCTTTTCGGGGCAGGGCCAATACTCTCTGCTTTTCTGTGTCCTCTGAGCTTACAGTACCTGCCACTGAATGAGGTGCTCAGGAAAGACTTGGGGAACTGACTGTGACATTTGGCACTCTCGACAGATGAGTATGTATTAGTACTCTCATTTTAGAGATGAAGACACCAACCTCAGAGAGGTTAAGTAACTTGCCCAATATCACATACGTAGGTGGAAAAGCCTAGATTTAAATGCAGGTCGTTTGAGGCTGCAGGTGTCTAACCTTAACCCTTATGGTCAGGCTCAGAAGCTCCCTCCACTGATGCGCTTCAAGGAGCAATGGAAGGGAGGGAAGGAGCTGGGTGGCTGGCGTAATCATAGTAGAGCTAAAACATTATTGAACTTACACGTGCCAGGCACTGTGTTAAGCACTGAACATATCTCAGTTCATTTAAAAAACCCTATAAGGAAGAGAGCGTTATTAGTCCCATTTTAGAAGTGAAGAAAACGGAGTCATAGACGAGTTCAGTCCCTGGCCCCAGTCACAGACTCAGGATTTGGCCCTTACCAGCCCAGCTCACAGCCTGCGCTTGGAACCTGAGCTGAGCTGCCTAGAGGCAGGCAAGGGACACAGTTCCACTGTAACACGGGTTGCAGGGAACACCCCACCGAGGCAGCAGAGGTCACCGTCACGGAGCAGGACCAGAGCTGAAGCCCCCCACATGTGTGCCTCATCCATGAAATGAGGGGTCCCCACCCAGGCTCACACCTCCTCACAGCTTCGTCGCTGGGTCACAAAGCAGGCCCTTCTGAGGGCTGGTGAGGGACTGGGTATGAAGAAACTTCAGTCAGGGGAGGAGAAGCGAAACCAAGCTGCCTGGGCCTACTCTCTGCCAGGCACAAACCCCGCCTCATCCCACTGAATCTTCACCCCACCCCCACTACGTGCACAAACAATTGATACTCAGAGAGGTAACGTGATGTGTACACACATACTAGTAGCAGGTGGAGCTGGGACTTGTACCCATGGCTGTTTCAAATGGTTCCAAACAAGAGTACTGGATTTGTCCAATAGTCCTAGACTGATCCAGAATAATTCTGATCTCCCAGGATCTGTTCCATCCTCTGTCTCCTAAGTCCTGGGCTCAGTTCTGATGGAGGTTGGGGGAGGGGACTAGCAGTGAGAACAGCATGAGCCTGACAGATGGACGGTGCCAACCACTGCCACTGTGAACAGCTTGCCCTGGCCTGGCCTCAGTCTCCTTATCTGTAAAATGGGAGGACTGGATCTGAAGTACTGTCGCCAGATCCTTTTCAGGGCTAAGTGTTGCTTGTACCACCCCCAGCCTGTGAAGACTGAAAAACAGACCGTGCACCTCCATGCCTGGGCCTGCAGCAACAGGGTGGGCTCTGTGGGCGTGCTCATCCCTTATTGCAGCAGTGAACTTGCTGGTCTTGCTTTCCTCAAGTGCAAGGCTTTGGGGACTGAGTTATGGATGCAAGGTCAAGTCTACACCTATATGAACACAAGTCTTTTGTACTCCAGGGAAACACGATGCACCAACACTTAACCTGGCCGGTGCTGGGCTTAGGGCTTACACATATCAACTCATGTCATCTTTCCCGAATTGCTACAGGGAAGATATTACCATGACCTGACCATTTTGTGGATAAGCACACTCGAGTCCACAGAGCTTCAGTGATTCGCCCAAGATCATAGTCATGCTAGATGATTCTTGAGTGACTTAATAATGATACTCCAGAAATGGGCCCCAAGAAGTGAATAAAAGGTACCAGGGAGGATGGAGTTAGATCTAGTTGGCCTGGAACCTAGTGAGTCTGCCCAGTAGAGGATGGGGGGAAGGGGCTTCTCTGCGGCAGGAGCTCCCAGTACATGTTTATGCGAGACCAAGCTTCCAGCGTCTGGCTCTGAGGCCACGGTGTGGTACCCTAAGTAACACAGCCAGTGATCGACAGGGAGGTGGCGGATCTGACTCCAAGCTGTCTGGCCCCAGTGGTGGGCTTGTCCCCCTCTACCTCAAGAGGGGGCCCTACAGACCAATGGTCTTTCTCCTGATGAATGGCCTCCTCCTTCACAAGGGCTGCAGGGGACCCCTACTCACATTTTCTGCAATGGCATTCTGAGACCATGAGTAATCTCCATGACAACCAGGGTCTTCCCATCACCCCTGCGCCTCGTCTCTGCTCACCCAGGGCCTGCAGAGGTCACCCAGCCCCGGCGGGCAGACAGCTGAGGCAGGATTCTGAAATGCTCTCGGAAGCAGGGCAGGGAGGGCTCGGTGCAGCTCCATCCAAGGTGTGGGGAAAGGGGAAAGGATCTGCCCAGGAGGGGCAAGGGCAGGAGGGGGGCTGGGAACCCCCACTGCCCAAGCTTCTAGACCTTTCCTCAAACCCCCATAGTCTGAACAATCCATGCTAGTGCCTAGCAGGCCTCAGTCCCATGTACCCAAGGCTGGGCACCCAAGGCCATTCTCAGTCCACCCCGCTTCCCCAACTGCCACACCCACTAAGTGCACCAGCTAGAGGGGCACAGCCCCTGCCTGGGCCCAGCGCCTGGCACTTCCATCAGGGCTGCACTGCACCCACCTGATGGGCTCTCTTCAGTGCCTCCTTCATCTGTCAAGAGCCAGCACAGCCTACCCCCCGAGCCCCGACACACACACACGGTGAGCTCCCCCAGCCCAGTCCCATCTCCACGCTGTGCTTAAAGCCTTGTGGATGGGGTCGTCTGTGTCCGGCAAGTGTGACACCCTCCGAGGGTTGGCGGCACCCCAGGGGCAGGAACCCTGTCACTCTGTGCCACTTCGGCGTCCCCACGGGAGGCTCAGGGCCCGGCACAGAGTGCTCGGGGAGGGCGGCGGTGGGGGGAATAGTTAATGGAAGAATGAATGAACCAGTCAATGACTAGAAGGAAGAGGCAAAGCGGAGGTGCAGAGGTGGGAGGATGGACACGTGAGGAGGACCGGGGAGGATGAAGAGAAGGGGGCCACAGGGCCGCCTCTACTTACCCAGCCGGGCCCGGAAGCTGCGGACCGTGTTGCCCCCTCCTGGCCGCGCGCCCCTTCGGCTGTATTTCTCATAAAGCCGGAGCATGTGGACAGCGACCATGTCCTGGGTGCCGGGGCCTAGCGCAGCGGCCGCGTCCCCTGGAGACCGCTGGGGGTTCTTGTACCCCGCCAGGCCGTCGGCCGCTGCGGGCGGGGCGGACTGGGCGGGGGCCGTGTGGCTGCCGCCCGCGTCCTGGAGCAGCAGCAGAAGTAGCGGCAGCAGCGGCAGCAGTTGGGACCCCGGTCCCGGGCTGGTCCGAGCGGGGCCACGGGCCATGATGGGTGGCGGTGGCGAAGGGGTCGGAGCCGGGGAAGAGGAGGAGGAGGTAGATCGAGGGCGCACAGGAGGCTGAGAACAAACCCTGCGGCGGGAGGGCGCGCGGGCAGCACCGGCAGGCGGGGGCGCGGGATGTCGAGATCCGCGCGGGGCAGAGCTGGGCGCGCAGCCGGGCGCACGGTACGGCCAGCGGTCACGGCCGTCCGGAGCCACGCAGAGCCGAGCCGAGCCCAAGCCGGCGCGCTGCCTCGGCGGACTAGCGGCGAAACTTTGCAGCCCCAGGCGCGCCCGGCTTGGCGGGTTCGAGGGGCGGGGCGGGGCGGGGCGGCCGGCTGCGCCCTCGCGGGGGACCCGGCTGCGCGCCCCGAACCACTCCGGGCCGCCGCCTA
Organism: Grampus griseus; assembly: GCF_964374135.1. Classification (NCBI taxonomy): domain Eukaryota; kingdom Metazoa; phylum Chordata; class Mammalia; order Artiodactyla; family Delphinidae; genus Grampus; species Grampus griseus. The sequence continues at coordinate 39,044,817 of NC_139010.1, forward strand.
CACTGCCGTCCGTGGCCCGGCCGCGTTGTGCGTGCGCCCGAGTGTGGCGGTGTGCGCGCGCAGGGGTGTGCGCCCGATTGTGCGCCCGAAGTCTGGGTGGCGTGGGCGTGGGCCTGCGTGCTCCCCGCTCCCCTGCGGAAAGCCGGAGACCTGGGACCCGGCCCGGCTCCTGTGTGTCGGCGCCTCGGCCTGGCCGGGACTGCGTGGGGGCTGGGCGGCATTTAGGGGGGGCCCTCCTGCCGGGTTGCCCCTGCAATGGCATGTGATGATTGTGGTTGCAAGATGACAGCTCCCCCGTGAGGGCCCGACGGGGGAATGTGTGTGCGCCCGGTTGTCTCTGAGCCAGTGTGTGCCCAAAATGCAAGAGTGAGGGGAACGCGAAGCCTCCTCGGCATCCTTTGAAAAGCAAAACCCTAACACTAAAGCTCAGCCAACCCAGGACAACTGGAACAAGATCCTGATTCAAATTCAGAATTAGTCGATTTAACTGACCCTTTATCTGGCGACTATAGTTCTGGTTGTTGAAGGAACACATCAAAGGTGCTTATTAATCGTTGGACGTGTAGCCATCAGGCTTGTCCTGAAAAAAGGACATGGTTTTAAATTGTTTTACAAAACGTTTCCAAAACTTCAGAATAGGAGAAGGAAACGCTTAGCTTTCCCAAGACTGTGTCACAGTGAGGGTGCAGTGAATCCCTGGCCCACCACCCCTCAGTTTAGCCCTGGGGCAGAAGGTCATGAGCGTCATCTTGCCTTTAGAAGGGTTTCTTGTCCATGGATAGAATTTCAGGGCATCTGTGAACTTGGATGGGGAAAACTTACATCTTTATTTTCACTAACCTGTACCTGCAACTTAGCATTCCATATTAGAAACACAGGTAACCAACTACAGTGGTATTAACCATACCTGTGACTTTGTCACCAATAGCCACTAAACACAGATATTTTCATATCACATTTTCTTATCATGTTTCTCAAATATATCTCTTCTTGCTCATCACTGTTCTGAAATGAAAGTAGTCAAGCCTGCTGCTAGTTATTTAATGAATTAATTAAAAGGCACACATATCACTCTGTTGCAAAGTTGTTTTAAAAAAACATTTTGATAATTCTATTTGAATGTAATTGGCTTCCTCTGTAACCCTGCCTATTAAGAACATTCTTTTGAAAAACAGTCTATGGGCTTCCTCCGATTGAGTTAGAGGTTCAAGGCCTACATAAAAGGTTTAGGAACCCTTCTGAGGGAAGGAAAGGACCTCTTCAAACCCATATTCTTCCAGCAACGTCCAGGATACTGTCCATACTACATTTCTAAGGACTATTTGCAAACTTGCAAACATACTGTTCCCTTTACTTGGTAACTTTGGGCTCCCTGAGCCAAAATAGTTACTTTTCTTGGAGGACTCACAATGCAATAATTGAAAAATTGCTGGAGAAAGCTTCCGTTTGGTGTGTCAAACACAACCCATTTGTAATTTTTCAAAATCTTGCAGTGTCAAATTAGAGGCCATCCTACTGAAAGCCTCGGAACCTCAGGCCTGTAGCTTTTGGAAAACGATAGAGAAGGATTTTATTTCTTTTGATCATTTGCACACATCACGTTCAACTTCCCGTTAGTAGAGCTCCCGTTTGTTCAGTGAAACAGTTTTCAAGAACGGTGTGCCTGGAGGTGAGATGACCGGTCACAATCTTGGACTTGATGAATCTCTCCTCGAAAATGATCCACACCAACTTTTACTGCTCCCTTCCCCCCAGCCCCACCACCACTTCCCTCCTTCTCCCTGTGCCCCTCACTTCCCCTCCGCCCCCCTTTCCTCTTCTCCCCCAGAATGCCTCTGACCTGTACCGGCTGGGGGTAACCTCTGCTCATGGGTAGTTTTGTCTCTGCTGGGGCCATACACAATTGAGGCCTGTGAAAAGGAGTGTGAGTCCGCAGGAGGCCAGGACAAGCTGGGCTATTCGGGGTCTGTGTCCATTAAAGCCTCCTTGCTCTCCTTAACTCATTCCCACTCCATTCAAGCCAGCCCGAGGGTCAGGCTTTAGCCAGCACTAAAACCGGTAGGGTACAGATTCTCTGACATTGTTGGGAAAGAATTAAGGCATCAGCTGGGGACGGCTAATATTTCTTGCCTCATTTTATTGCCGGACAGCGGGACTGTTAAGTCTTGAACACTGGAGCACTATGGCCCCCTTTCATGTAGCCGAGATGATGGGATAAAAATGTGTTTGGTGAAGCAATTCAGATTACCACCGGGTCACATCCTCGCTGGCTCCCAGCATCGCCTGCAAACAACATCGCTGAGACAAGGAACAATCGCTGTGCAACTCCAGCTCAGGCAGAGCAGTGTTACTAGCGTGGAAATGAGGCTAACTGTGGAGCTTGCCAATGAGAATGTTTGGTTTTTAATAGCTCAGGCTGCAGCTCAGAATAAGAGTTGAGATGGCGGACGGTGGATTCAAGTCCTGAGAGCTGTGATTTCTCGCAGCTTCTTACTAAAATGATCCTGGTCCTGGGAGCTTCCGATGCTATTTTTACCAGGGTCTCTGAGGTCTTGAACTTGCCGTCAGGGATGGAGAGTGTTCTCTCTAGGGTGATGAGAGGTTGTTTGGGGAACCTCGGTCTCCGAGGCCTATCTGCCACGTGCTCTGGGGTGGCAGGGTTTCCTTAGGCTCGGAAAGCCCCGAGCCTCCGTAGTTATAAAACGCCACACTTGAGTACAGGAGAAACCAATCTCTGGATAGTCTGGGAAGCAAGCTGATTCTGTTTCATCTGGAACGTCGCCCCAAGTAAACCCCAAAGGAACTGTTCCTGAGCACTTGTTTCATGATATTGTCCAGTTACCTTCTGGGAGAGTCATTTTGTGGGTCTAACCAGCTCTGTCACCCTGGGAGGGTCCCATCCTCTCTTTGGAACCCTGGCTGCCTCCTGGTTAAATGAGAAGACTGACCTCCCGGCCGTTTCAGCTCCAATATGCTACGCCTGAGTCTGTGGACTCATGTCAACTCATTCTTGGAAATGAGAGCATCTCCATGACCTTTTAGAGTCAATTGGGATGAGGTTCATAACCCTATTTTCACCCCTACCTTGCCGTATGGCCTTAAGCAAGTTACTTGACTTCTCTGGGCCTTGGTTTCTCAACTCTAAAATGGGGACAAGAGTAGGATATTAGGAGTATCACTGGTAAGGTTTTAACATGAGATGGTACTAAATAGCATTGATCCTTGTTAACTACCCTTTTTATTTATTATGTGTTCCAAAGAGGTTGCAGCCCATTTAAAATAGATCCAGATTCTGTGAGATTTGATGAGAGGTTCAGCCTGGTCATTCCTTGTTCTGTAGAGGAAATGCATTTCTTAGTGCACAGTCCCAAGAGCTGAAAAGATAAAGAAAAGGAAAGAGAATGTTTCCTTGTTTCGGAAGTCATAGACCTCTACTAATGTGCCTTTATCATCAGTGTCTGTGGGTCCCCATCCAAAGATGGGGTGGATGATTCATGCCTCTTCATCTAGATTTCTTAAGCTCTTGGCCCTTAGGACAAAAGAAATGAGAGCAAATCCCTCTTCCCATTTGGGGCATGAGCTGTGAAAAGGAGGCTGAAGGGTTTGCTGGGGCGCTAGAGACAAGAATCCCAGGGCCTCCCCCAGGCTGCCAGGCCCAAGAGTAATAAATCTGTGAAATAACGAGCACAAAAGACTTTATAATCAATGACAGATTTTATTTTTGTTCTGGCAAAATTCATCCACGGAGTTAACATTTTATAGGGAAATAACTACCCACTCTGTGACTCCTCCCCAGCCCGTATTCTCTTTCTGAAAGTTGGGAAAAACTCAGAGAATCAAAGTCGGCTCCTCAGAGAACCGTGGCAGAAGAAAGCATGACTTTCCCTGGGCGGGAACCCAACTCTCCCGTTACTTCCGAGGGTGGCTCTGGACATTCATTTCTGTTTTGCTAAAATACCCGTGACATGTGAATAAACCAGGATTACAGAACATTGTCTCGGTCAGTAATCTGAGCCGGCATGGGCTCTGGTTTGATGAAATATGGTGCTCTCTGAGCAAACATGGGAATTGGTATTACTTCTCGTTAAAGCTGAACAGTGGGACTATTTAGAGCTGCTGCATGAATGCTGCTCTGTGGGGAGTGACAATCTGAAGGGAGCTGGTCTGGGGGGAGGGGAGCGGTGGTGTGGGTGGGTTGGCCAGAGCAAGCCAGTTAGGAGTCGGCGGGGAGGCAGCCAAAGGGACACTTTAGAAATCAGGACCCCTTAGGGGCTGCACCATCTCCTTACGACCCCAAAATAAGCTTCCTCGGAACCTTTGTGGGAGGGACCAAGCCTGATGTCCTTGTGCTGACATTCAAGCCCTCGTCATCTGGCTCATTTGTCTCCGTCTGTCTTGGTAGAGGCTTTCTCTAGTTGCTCTCTTCCTGCCAGTCCCCTCGTGTCCCAGAATTCAGAAGGGTCCACATGCTCTCAGTACACACCCCAGCCTCCCCCTGCAGTGCTATCCTACAGACAAGCTATGGTGCACCCCACAGTACCCCTGCCAGGACCCAAGCCCTCATCCCCTCCGGCTGCCAGGACAGTCATCTGCTGATGGCTCACAGCTAAGTCTCCCCCCGTACCCCCTAGGAGTTGCCTCAGCCAAAGCTGTCCCCCTCCCCGGGACAGCCCGAATGCAGTGTTGAGGCCCTGAAGGATGCCTTGCCTCAAGGCAGGACTGTCTGCAGGACCATCTGGCTCCGGGACTCATACAGGCCCTGCCGAGGTCCCTGTTGCAGCTGCATGGCATCCAGCTTCTCGCTGTAACCAATCCTGGTTCCCGCAAGTGGCCTGCATACATGCTGTATGCATGTTTCCATCTGAGTCTGTTTCCTGCAACAGCTGACCTAAGACAGTCGGTGCCAGGAGTGATGTGAGGAACTAGGCTCGGAGATGGGATCCGGAGGCCGAGTCATCTACTGCCCAGTGGCAAAGAGGACTCCATGACTGGTGTAGCTGGAGGCTGCGTAGCCCTTGGCACGTGTGCTGTGAACTGGAGGATTCAATCTCTGATATTAAAGATTCAGGGGAAGTGATCATTAGAGAGACAATGGAAGTCGTTGGCTCTTGCTGAGTGAGATGGAGTCACGGGAGATAGATAATGAAAGGTTGAGGGTGATTGATCATGAATTTAAGGCAAAGTGTGCAAATCAGAGGGCCTTCCTGGCGGCGTATAAGAAACCCTCATCTCTTGCAGTGGGGGCAGCTGAGGATCAGGCCCAGAACGTAAATGTGAAGGTAGCAGAGCTTCAGAGATTGTTGAATTGTGAACCCCAGCAAGTCTGTTATGCTCAAGTCAGGGTGCCGGTTAGGGAGGAGTGGGAACCTGAGATTGGGATGGGGGCATCTTGGCTGATACACTAAGGACCTTAAAACCCTATACTTGTAGCTCGGTGCTTTGTGTCTAGGGTGCTTCGTCCACCTAGAGGGGTGGGATAGGGAGGGTGAGAGTGAGATGCAAGAGGGAGGAGATATGGGGATATATGTTTATGTCTAGCTGATTCACTTAGTTATACAGCAGAAACTAACACACCATTGTAAAGCAAGTATACTCCAATAAAAATGTTTAAAAAAATCCAAAAAACCCTATACCTGTTTACATGCTCAGGGCCTGGAAAACGGCCCACACCCCACCTTGCTTGAAGATGATGCATACATAACGTGTGTCCCTCTCTTAATATATCCGTACCTCCCTTCCTGGTGACCAGATGAAAACAGGGGTCACGGCCTCATATAACCCAGTCAAGGAAGTGCTGGGACCACTAAGTGGGGAAGGTTCTGTAGTCTAGAATGTCTTAGTACAGAGTCAACATGCACCAGCAGGACGTGGGAGATTATGATTGGGACCAGATCCTGAGGGGGCTGGATTGAGGGGGCTGGGATATAGAGTTGGATAAGGGAGAGTTTAGCAAACAGAAGCCCTGTTCCATGATGCAGGGTTTATACCATGGCAAGGGCCCCAGTAGATGGGGCTAATAAGGGTTGGCTTTTGGATGGTTGAAAAAAGCAACCTGCACTAAGTGAAGTACCAATACCAAAACTGTCATGGTAAAAGGTGGAGGAACGGATTAAAGGTTCAGAAAATAAGACATGCTAGAGAGGCAATAGTGAATAGGGCCAGAGAACCACAAGCCTATATGTTCCATGGAAGGGCTCAGAGGACTCTTCATTTACAAGTGACAAGGAATTCAGTGGTGAGTGGGGCATGTATCATGGAAAGCTCCCTGACAGCTGTCCTCTGTGGGCTGGGACTTGGGATAGGAAACTGGGGGACTCCCTCTGTTCATGATAACACCCATTTAGGCTCTGTCCCAATATTTAGCTATTTTCAGGAAAAAGTCATGGTTTGGTAGGCTGGCTGTGGAGAGTACTGGGTGAAACACGTTGGGGAAGGCTGGAGTGAGAAGACAGCTTGTTGGCCAGGCTGCAGGTGGACACGGGAGCCCTGGGGAGACTTGTCAGCAGGGAGGGGCTGGGAAGATTGGCTGGAGAGAGGCTGGGCCTGGGGGGTGCCAAGAGATCATGAGTGATTGCCCCCACCCCCCACTGCTTCCCGAGGACTCAGACAGTAGACCTTCTATCCTCCTATGTTCATGGTGCCTGCAGGGCTGCAGATGCATCACGTGACACCAGACTGGAAGGCCCTCGGGCTCTGCCGCTTTTCCTACTACTGAGGCTGAGTTGACTGACAGAGTTAAAGCGGATTCCCCTCAAAGCAAACTAGACCACAGTCCATCCTTCTAGAGCCAGTTCGCCAATGGTGCCTTGTCTCAGATTTAGATTAATCAGATTAATATTTTAACTGGGATAGTTTTGCCCCATATGACATAGTTGGTAATCTAGTAAGAGTTTCCCCCTGATTTTCTTCTTTATGAGCACTATTTTTACCCAAGCCAGAATTCTAGTACTTATTAAATTTGCCTATTTCAGGTAAAATTCACAGGATGTGGTACTTCTCATTATGTGTTCCTCTGTGTGGCTTTTGCCCACCTTTGTGCGTAATGAAGATTGTAGTGTTCATCCCTGCTGGTGGGAGTACCTTCTGTGACCAGGGACCCTGAGCCCGTGGCCTTGTATTAGTCCCCCACACCCAAGTCAGCACAGTGTCAGATCGTAAAGAAGAATCATTCTAGCTTTGCTGAAAAAAAGACATTTGCTTATTTATTATAAATATACTTAAACCTCATTAAAGAATATATGGAAAATCTAAAAAGCAGAGGTAAAAAGAATTCTCTATTTTTGTACCAACCAAATTGTGTCAATAGATTATTCAATTCTCTTCCATTATTACTCTGTGGCTGTCTTTTGTTTTCAAATAGTTGACATCATTCTGAATTCACATGCTTGGATTTTCCTTTTGTCATTAAATTTGGGGCATAAATATTTCTTTATATCACAAAAAAACTTTGCAAAAGCATATTTTGATTGAATGTTTCATTGGTTAGCTTTACCATGGTTCAATTAACCAATATTCTCTTATTGATTACTTTCATTTTTCCTATCATAAACAATGTCAAAATATACATCTTTGTACAATAAATATTTTTTTCCATATTTAAAATTATTGTGGCTTTTGCAAATAATTTGCAAAATAATACAACTTTCCAGAAATGAAATTATTTGATCAAAAAGTATGAATATTTACAGGACTTCTGTGCATATTTTAAACTACTATCCAGTAAGCTTATTACTAAGCTGATTTTTTTTAATGTATCACGTTTTACATGCTTTATAAAATCGTCTGGTTCTTCTGATATCATTTATACATCTAAGCTTTGTTATAGCCCCTTCTACAGGTTAAATATTCAATTATGGTTTGTCCTGTGTTGTTTATTTTATTTCATTTTTATTATTATATGTTGTTACGCTTGCCTGTTTGGTCTGGGTGGGATTACTTTGACCTACCGTGTGAGGTGAGGTGGCTGGGCTCTGAATGCTGGCTCCTAACTTGCATGGGGCATGAAAGTTAGGAATAAACTCACCTCTCAAGCCACCTTCCCTCCTCTGAACCCATCAGTCAGTTTTTGTGCATCTTTCCTGGTGAAACAGAGGGGCTTCCTTTCGGGGTTGTAAGGAAATGTGAGACGCCGTAATGTTCCATGGAGCCCTCTGGCAGGGCTGTGCTGTGGAAGGGGCAACTGTTGTACCCCACATCCTCTCTGGTAGTCCTCTTTGCATCCCTGCACCCCAGCCTCATTCTGGGACACCCATAGTTCCCCAGGCAGCCAGGCTGTCCCCCATGTCATCATCCCGGGCAGCCAGTCGGCCAGCATGGGGTCTGGTCCCACATGCGGATGACAGGAGATTGGAGCAGTTGCCAGGATATTCCTCAAGAGCAGCTCAGGGAGGTGCTGGCCCTGCTCCTGCCCTTGCTCCAGTCCAGCTCACAGGGCCCTTTGGAGTCCTGTTTCTGGACTCTCTTACTCTCTCTTACTGAATCCAGTAAGATTTGGAGATTTTTCCTCTTCAACGTCCATTTGACAATGTTTCCTGAGTGTTTGTGATGAGCTGAGCACTGGTGCAGGTGGTTCTGGGAATGCAGAAAGAGCAGGTGGGCTCAAGGCTTCCAGGAGCTAAAAGCAAGTTGGGGTGGGTCACAAGATGAGGACAGGTGGGTGCAGAGCCAAGGGTGATGGTGGAGATCTCACTGGGAGACCCTAACTGAGCCTGGGTGGAGAGGTCCAGGAGGGCTTCCTGGAGGAGGTGGTAACTGGGCTGAGAAGGAAACAGCATAGGGAGAGAGGAAGGAAAGGTGTTCCAGGACAAGGGAGTGTACAGAGTCAGAGGGAGAGGAACAGGCATGGTCTTTCCAAGAACTGCAAGTCAGGTGGAAGGCAACCCTTGCCCTTGTAGACTCTGCAAGCTATCACAGCCACCAGGACCACTTAGTTAAGCCATTGGGAGAGAAGGAAAAGGCATGTGGCATCTGCTGAAGCAGAAATGTGGCAGGGCAGTTTAGAGAAACACAAAGACTGCTCATGGGCAGAGACATGGGGCTGGGGTCCTCCCTGCAGGTGAGGCAGCGAACCAAGAGAGGCATGAAGCAGGATCAGGTCTGGGCTTGCCATCCACCCCACCCCCCAAGCTGTCACCCTCCCAGGAGCTGGGATTCTGGAAACAACAGCTCTCTGCTCTCTCTGAGGAGGGGGTCTGGCCTCCCACAGACCCAAAAGTGGTTCTTTAAAGCCTGGTCCATGGAGAGGAGCAGTAAGGGAGTCCTCAGCTGACAGCAAAGGGTGGAAGACTAGCCTCTGTCTGCCTGCCTACGTGACCTTGGACAACCTTCAACTTCCCAAGCACAGTGTCTGTGCCTGGTGTAATATTCACTTTGTCTGGTGGATCCCAAGGCTTAAACATCATTCCTTAAATCACTGGTGATGCCGAGTCTCTTCTGTCCCAGAGAAAGGGGGCAGCAGGTGGTTTTCAAGCTGGCCACCATAGCCTCGCTGCGGCTACACTCTGTGCTGAGGCCCAGGCGTCTGGGGACCCTGTGTAACCTGGTGCCGCTGTGTCCAGACCCTTGCCGTCTGTCTTGGCTGGTTTTGGAGGCTCTCTGGAGCCAGCAGAAGCACCGGAGGGCTGGCAGGCGGCTTTTATGTGCCTAGTTAGGGTTTTATGGTGGAGCCTGGCAGATACGTGTCTGACTAGACGTGTGTGGCTGGGGCTGTCTGTGCTCCTGGCTGGGGGTGTCTGTGCTCCTGGCTGAGCCTGCCCCAAGAGCAGAGGTCATGAGCCACCCCAGCAGGCCCGCTCTGGGGATCGCACCCCCAGGTCCATCCACAGAACAGGGGCACTGGGCCCTCCTGGCTACAGCTTTCAGCTCCCGAAATGCGTGTTTCCATTAGTTCACAAAAGGGCTGGGCTGAGCCAGGCAGAGGCGATGGAGGAGGACGAGGCGTGGGCAGGCAGAGACAGGCTCCTGGGAGCCTGGGGTTGGTGGGAGCTCCAGGGCTGCAAGCATTTTGGAGCAGGCAAGTGTCACTGCCCATTCAGCCAGGTTCCTCCAATCTCCTGCCAGGGGCTGTTTTAGGCCCTGGGAACTCCAGGGACAGGCAGCAGTGTCCTGGCCCTTAAGCTCGTGAGCTAACGCTATGTAATTTTCCTTCCCTAAGGGACACCTAACCTGGGACTCTCACCGCCACCGTGGAGAGATGTGTTATAAGTCTCAGTCATGTTCGTGATCCGAATGAGTGTCCAGGGCAGAGTCTGATGAGGTTTCATCCAGGTGGGGTGTCTGCCAGCTGGTCCACCCTCTTGCTCAGGCCTGGAGGCAGATTCCAGACCCACCATCTGAACTGTGGAGCCATCAGCAGATTTCAGGCAGAAGATGAACTTGTTTCCATGCAGGAACTCATGGGTCTGAGCACCATGGAGAGCAGGAGGGAGGAACAAGGAGTTCCTTTCCTTAATGTGTCATGGAGGTGGGGACATGGAGTAGGTGGCCCACTGTTGGCAACTGACGACAGTTCTTTGAGCTCTGGAGGCTCCAGTGATTCTAGAAAGACCCCACCATCCAGAAGAAGTGATATATGAAGTTCCAAATATCCATGTTCCCTAGGTCATTCTCCTGTTTGACTGCATTTATGGGAGCAGTGGTCCTTACGTCACCAGGATTTCCAATGGTAGGATGCATTGTAGACTCCATCCTGGTTCTGCAAGGAGCTTGGTCCAGCCACTTGCCCTTGCTCTGAGCCTCAGTTTCCCCACCTGTAAGAATGCATAGCACGAAGACTCCTCACGTGCACAGCTCTCATGATCTCAGCCCGAGGGACTCCACCCTCCGTCAAAGTCTTCAGCTGTCCCGTTTGGAAACACTTGATTCTTCATGTTGATCAGTAGGAGATTTTGTAGCTAATCACTTTGCCTATGGTTCTCTTTTTTTTTTTAAACATCTTTATTGGAGTATAATTGCTTTACAGTGGTGTGTTAGTTTCTGATTTATAACAAAGTGAATCAGCTATACATATACATATATCCCCGTATCTCCTCCCTCTTGCGTCTCCCTTCCACCCTCCCTATCCCACCCCTCTAGGTGGTCCCAAAGCACCGAGCTGATATCCCTGTGCTATGCGGCTGCTTCCCACTAGCTATGTATTTTACATTTCGTAGTGTATGGATGTCCCTGCCACTCTCTCACTTCGTCCCAGCTTCCCCTTCCCCCTCCCCAGGTCCTCAAGTCCATTCTCTATGTCTGCATCTTTATTCCTGTCCTGACCCTAGGTTCTTCAGAACCATTTTTTTTTATAGAGTCCATATATATGTGTTAGCATATGGTATTTGTTTTTCTCTTTCTGACTTACTTCACTCTGTATGACAGACTCTAGGTCCATCCACCTCGCTACATATAACTCAATTTCGTTTCTTTTTATGGCTGAGTAATATATGTGCCACATCTTCTTTATCCATTCATCTGTCGATGGACACTTAGGTTTGCCGATGGGTTTTAATCTCTTAAGAGACAGATGCTCTTGTTAGGACCACAATACTATTTCTGCGCAAGTCTGTGGGGTCCGGAAGCACACCCAGCTGAAGGACAAAAACATCGTCTTTTGGTGGGGATAACAGGAAAATAACAGCGGTGATGGAGAAACATAAAGACATGGCAATTCTTGCCATGCGTGAGTCATCTCGTCACTCCTCTGGCACAATGAAGGTCAGAGTCTCTGAGGCTGGTAAATGAGACACATGTGGCAATTGTGTCTGTCTGTCCTGGGACCAGACACATGGGAAGAGTGAGGAAATCTTTCATTCTGTGACCACCAACGTGCGAAGAGGAGACAGAGGTGAGAGTCAGGGGACTAAGAACGCGCAGTAAGTCCATGCTCTGGGTCTGTCCATCCCTGGGCTGTGTCAGGGACAGAAGGAAGATAGGCATTTCCTCCCCTGCAGCCTCCTGGGGGACTGAGCATCCCGCCTGGAAAATGGTCAGGTTTCTCTAAGGCTTGTGGGGACCTGTGGGGGACAGCAAGGTGAAAGCACTGGCCGCTTCGTGGAACCAGCACCTTTGTCCTCAGGCAACTTTCTATGATATAAGCCTTCAAATGCCATTGAGTCCCATCCATACAGAAGCCTCCTGCGTCAAAAGCTTATTGTCTGTTACCACCCATGGCCCCACTTATGGAGACATGGAAGGGCTGCAGATTCGCTTTAAGCCTGAAGTTACTTTGTAAAACGTGAAAATAATGATCAAACATGTCCACTCATAAGAGGCAGTTTGGAAAATACCAAAAAGAGAAGAAAATATATTCCTCATTCCTATCACATAGTGTTAACTACCATTTTGACACCTTTCCATCCTTGACTTTTCCTGTGTATGTTTTTGTTTTCTTACACAGCTGTGGCTATACAGTTGTATACGTTCGTGTTGTGATTTTATGCTTTTTACTGAAAGACGTAAACATATTCCCATGTGATTACAAAATTCTCCTATGTACCACAAGCAGTGGCTGGGAACATGCAGTAGGTTAATTAGTCAATCTACTCTTATTGGTTAATTAGTCTATTTTAAGCTTTGGCTGTTATAAATAATAGTGCAGGGACCGTCTTTGGGCAGTTTATTTTTTAAATGTGGAATCATTTCCTTACAGTCACTTCCCAGAGTGGAACTGTTACTTCAAAGGGTGTGAAAACACTTTCAGGTTCTTCATCTCCTGTGCAAAAGGACAACCTTGGGATTTCACCTTCCATGTTCCCAGAGGGAACAGCATGAGTCCCCTTGTCCCCTTGTCCTAAACCAGCCGATTGGCCTGAGTCTGACCACAGGGTACTCTGTGAGCCCCTTCCCCTTGGCCCTTTCCATCCCCCCTCCTCTCTTGTCCAGAGCTGTGGGCAGCTGTGGTCTTCAGAGGCCTTGAAGAATGCTCCAGGGCGGCATGCTTAGCTGGCCCTGGACAATTCCACTGGAAGCCCTTACTCCCGGGCATCCTGTCCCGTCATGGAAAGGCCCATGATGGCAACACACGTGAGCAGGCTACACCCCTGGCATGGCCTGCAGAAACACAGTGATTAACCCGAGCACCTTCCTGTCTCCTCAAAGTTCAGCCCGGGGGGTCCCAGGTTCAAAGCACTCTGTCTGACTCACTCTTTCCCATTCCCCAAAGGCAACTGCAATTGAAAAACACTGAAAGCACCTCCCACCCTGCCCAAACAGAAGCCCATCCCCAGGGCTGGCTCAGTCCAGGGTCCAGACGGGACTGGCGGAAACAACAACAGCCAGGCCAGAGAGGGCACGCGTGGTCACCCCAGCCCAGGGGCTCCTCCCCAGCCCAGGGGCTCCTCCCCAGCCCAGGACCACCTCTTTCAACCTGCCTCACCCCTCATCCATCCACCCCAGCTGTTGTGTTGTCCACTCTTGGCTTGGATTTTCCTTTGTATGTGGACACTAGAGAGAAGGCTGGTCTGAGAGTCCCTTTCAGCCTGATGGCCGGGCCAGGAGCCTGAGGTTACCAGGGCCTGGAGAAGGGACAGGAAAAGTAAACTTTACCAATGGAAGATGCATTTTTCAAGAGAGAAGAAGGTTCCAAACCAAATTCCCAACTTCACAAACATGCACGTGTACCTGAGAGTGGCCCCAACACTTGTGATACTGAGGAGTAAGATGCAGCTGGGCCCCCTGAGCCTCATGGGGACACCCCACCTGCTCTCAGAAGTTATGTCTGCACTTCCAAGCCCAGAGCTGGAGGTTCTCACTCGACAAAGGCCTCCGCTCTGGAGCACAGGTGACAACTCCTCAGGTGTCTCCAGCAACAAGGAGCCCACAGCCTAACAAAACAGCTTGTGGTATTGGGGGACCATCCTGTTCCTCTCATTTATTTTAAATATTTTTAGGAATAAGGGAGGGCATCGATCATTAAATACACTCTTCCCTGTGGGAACCAGTCATCTCTCTCCCACCCAAAGAGGCCAGCAGAGCGAGGCTAGAACTTGCTTCGCATGCAGGGACTCCAATCCTTACAGACATCCGCTGTCTCCCCTTTTCAGATTAAACACTACCATTCCACCAGTTGTTTCCATGTGACCCAGTTCCTACCTGCTTATCTTCCTTAGGACAAGTCTCACTTTTCAGTTTCCCTTCGTAGAATGCAGTGTGTAGAACTAAACAATTCTTCAGATGAGCCCCCCACACAGAGTTGTTGGTACCTGTGTTCTGGACACTCTGTGCCTCCAGACTCCATCTGCTGCATTGAGCAGCCCACTGTGGGCCTTGACCCAACGTAGAGTCAATAAATACCCTGTCCCCCCGCTTCACCACCCCCCTACACACCCATGCCTTTAATATGAACAGGCAACCAAACCAAGATAAGACCATCCTCTCCACGACAAGATATTCAGTTTCTCTCAGTTGTAATTTCATCTCACTTCTTATATTTGAAGCTGGTTATCTTGGACTGGTCTCTGTGAGTGCCCTAAGGTATAGTTCCTGGAGCTGCTGGAAGGCAGAGGCTCCCTGCAAACCAGGAGATGAGAGCACCTCCCCAGAGTTTCTAAGGTTTGGGTTGGGGCGGGGGGACAGCAATAGAGCATGCTCTGTGTGGGTATGACTTCATCACACACGCAGCACCCATATTGATGTATCACAATTCTCTACTTATCAAGGACACATTCCACGTTTTAGAGCAAGCTTTAATAAAGACTCCCCCTCCGCCCCGAAACTCTAAACTTTTCACACAGAATAACACAGAGGACTTTGGCTGTGTGGTTGAACTTCCTCTCCCTCACTGTGCTTGCTCAGAACTCCATCTTTGCAAAGCCACTAGCTCTGCATCTGGTGCTGATTAAGAGAGTGTTGACAGCGTGCTTTTCTCTTCCTCCTAACTAGGGGGTTGGAGACACACATTTGCCGAGCTTCTCCCAGGTAGCAAACTCTTGCTAGGCGTTCTGCATACCTGATCCCACCTAATCCTTTCCACAATACCGTGAAATCCATTCTTATCTCCAATTCACATATGGGAAATCCGAGGGTCATAGGGGTTAAATCATTTGCCCTTGTTGACAAAGCTGGTAATGACAGAGTTTGGTTTGGAGTGCAGAGCTGTTGACTCAAAAGCCCATGCTTTGTCTACTGCTTCAGACTCTAGACCAGTGCTGTCCAATAGAAATAGAATCTGAGCCACAAACAGGAGCCAAATATGTAATTTTATATGTTCTCATAGCCACGTTAAAAAAGGAAAAACCAGGTGACATTAATTCCAGTAATGTTTTTTCTAACTCAGTGGTTCCAAAATATTAGTATTTCAACATGCAGTCATTTTATTTATGTTTATTGAAGAATCATGATATGCCAGTCATCTTATGTTATTTTCACTTGTGGATTGTATTGTGTCCTTCAAAAATTCATATGTTGAAGTCCTAACCCCTAGGACCTCAGAATGTGACCTTATGGGGATACGGAGCCATTACAGATGTAATTAGTTACTATGAGGTCATTAAGGTGGCCTCCTAGTTTAATATACTGGTGTCCTTATAAAAAAAAGGGGAAATTTGGAGACAGATATACACACAGGGAGAATGTCATGTGACAATGGAGGCAGAATTTCTTCACTAACTCTACAAACAACAAAGATTGACAGCCAGCCACCAGAAGGCAGAGGAGAGGTACGGAGCAGACTTTCCCTCATAGCCTCCAGCAGGAACCCAGCCTGCTAACACCTTGATCTGTAGCTTCTAGCCTCCTTAGATCAAGCTTTAGGCCTCTGTCCAGCTCAGGCCTCCCTTGACGGAACTATGAGACATTAGATTTCTGTTGTTTGAGCTCCCCAGTTTGTGGCTCTCTGTTAATGGCAGCCTCAGCAAGCTAACACAGTATGTCAGTTAATATGAATACCAGTCCTATGAAGAAGATGGTATCGTGCCCATTTAACAGAAGAAACAAACAAGGTTCAGAGAAGTGACTTACCCAGAGTTACTCACAAGTATGGTTTGAACCCAAATCCATCTCACACCCAAGCCCACTACCTCTCATGACTTTCAGTGGGTATTTCCTCTCAGGCTTTTTGTGAGGGTTCAACTTAGGGAAGGGACAGATCATTCATTCACTCATGAAAGCACTTCTCTTAAGGACATTCTCCTCCAGGTTCTTTTGAAAGGCAAGCCGACCCAGTGGGAACAGGGGCTGTGGACCACGCTTTTCAGGAACCCAGTTCTTGGACAAGCCCACCCCTCTGGTCCCCCTGAGCCTGCCCAGTGGACTCCCAGCAGCAGACAAAATGTTTATCTAACTCAGGCCACCCCCAGATGGAGCTATGCTCCTGCCTCAGGACCCACCCTGGACGGAAGTCCCCTTCTGACAACAGAAATACCCTGAACACCGATGAACGAGTGCCCCATTCGCGGTTCATGAGTTTCACGAAGTCCCACTACAGGCATGCATGTCTTTTCACCTCCTCTATGAAATGGAATGGAAAGTAAGCTTGAATCTGTAAAGAATTTTTATTGGCCCTGCCTGTCATTTACTTTGGCTCCATAAATCAAAGAGACTTTAGGCTGCAAAACACAGGCAGCCTCCTAGTTGTAGTCCATCAGCATGTGCTGTGGGCACAGTATA
This sequence comes from Grampus griseus, assembly GCF_964374135.1. Classification (NCBI taxonomy): domain Eukaryota; kingdom Metazoa; phylum Chordata; class Mammalia; order Artiodactyla; family Delphinidae; genus Grampus; species Grampus griseus. Next base: position 39,061,401 of record NC_139010.1, read on the forward strand.
TTGTACTTACTGGGTCAAGCAAACATCTTTTCATCTGTCTGTGATTCCGTTTATTGCATGGGGGGCTTTCCTTCTAGTTAATTTCACTCCTCTGATGGAACATTAAGGGACCCGGGCAGTTCTTAAGCACAGTAACAATCGCTCTTTTCAGTGTTCCTTCTTTAGCTTGACCTAGACTCCAAAGGAATTTTTCTGAGACCATAAGATAAAACCAGGCACCTCTTCCGCCTCTTCCAACTACCCTGGCGGGAAGGCATAGGACGAAGCAGAAGGCCCATCCCTCACCCAGCCTATTCACAGCAGGCTCACAATGACACATGACGATAGAGAACCCTCGTGGTGATTTATCCCTCAAGGAATATTCCCATTGACTGCATTTCTTTCTACTTTTAGTTTTGCTGAGAAATTGCAAAAATAGAACATGATCATTTTCTGGTATTACTTGTTACAGAGGTGTATAAGAAAAAAAATGTGACCTTAGCCTCCTTTTTGCAATTTTTTAAAAGTTTTAAAAACAGAAATTGAATCATACCATATAGACTGTTTTTCAATTGCTTTGTTTTCTCACTAAACAATACACTAAGGAGTCTTCTAGATCATTAAAGATAAATTGAAGTCATTGTATTCCTCCTGTGTTTCCCATATTTTGTTTAACCATGCCCCTGTTGGTGATACTTAGGTTATCTATAATTTTTGACTCAAAAATAACCCAGCTATTAACATCTGTGTGTTTTGTGCAAGTATTTTTTATAGGATAAATACTTCGAAATAACATTTTTGAGGAGAAGAAATTCCCACATCAAGTATTGGGAGATACCATTAACTTTCCAGTCAAAGCAATTCTTTTTTGTTTTCCCCAATGCATTTTTCCCACCCTCTTACACTTTGGATGTTACGTATCATTTATATTTTTTGCTAACCAGAAGCACAAAAGTATTCTGTCATTTTAATCTGCAGTTACTTGATTACTAGGGAGACTGAACATCTTATCATATTTGTATCAATATTTCCTCTTCATCTATGACGTGTCACTTTTTCTATTGGATTGTTTCAAGCTTCGTGATTCAGTTAGCCAGTCTTTTATTTTCAAAATAATATTTCTGCTTCCATGCCTTGCTTATAAAAAGCCTGTTCTTTCTCAAGATTAGAAAATTCTTTGTGCCAGTTGGTGTTCTTTTTTGCAAGCAATAGAAACAAATGTTATTTAACTTAGGCAGAAAAGAGATTTATTAGAAGGATACTGAATAGCTTAGTGAAAGGAGTGGGTGTTTGGAAACAAGCTTTGGAAAGAGGTCAGATTAGGGGGAGGCTGAAGAACCAAGAACACAGAGAAATGATATCCTCGGGACCGTCGGTGCCACTGGTGCCCTTGCCCCTGGATGCTTGCTGTCAAGAAGCAGTTCTCTTGACTCTGCTGCCATCATCTCTCCCAGACCCTGGTACTGGTTGCTACCATCCCATCATCATCACCCACCACCATCCCCACCACCACCATCAGCCCCAGTGCTATAAGCTCCACTGCTACCAACACCTCCACCACCATCTCCATCACCACCACCACTAGAATTCGGAACCATCTTCTGATTCTTTGCAGTACTGGTTCCAGGTTCAAAGTCCGAAAGTGACAAACTTTAGCTGTCAGGAGTCAGGGAGAATAATCTGATACTTGAGTTCATTTGAGGAGGATTGGTGTCTTTAGAATATGAAGTCTTCCCATCTAGGAACATGGTATATGTTAAAATCTCCCATATATCCAACAATTTTTGTTAATGAAATGCCAATGTGATTTTTATTCATTTATAGGTGATTCTGTTTTCTCTCTCAATGTTTATGATTTTCTCTTTATCTTTCATGTTTTAAAATGTTATATGGTACTTCTTTCACTCATCCTAATAGGATGTATGGGTCATTTCCGTTGAGAGTTCCTTCTCTATGTCTTTGTGTTCTATGTTCTGGCATATTTCCTTCACTTTATTTTTTTGGTTCATTTGCTGACGATTATTTTGGGGACATGGAATGGTAGATCAAATTTTAAGTGTCTAAGAAGATATTTTCCCCCAGAGTATTCTTTTATGAATGTACAATCTTCCTGAACTTCTGAGAGTACTAATTAGAGTTTTTAAAACTTCTTTTGTTTGTTGAATTATCTGTATGTCCAAAGGAGTCTGTTCTACTGTCTGTCTCTGTGTCACACATGCTGACCTGTTCCATCTGCCCGGTGCATCCCTGTTTGAAAACCAGGTTTGCTCTTCCGGATGGTGGGTACAATGGCCCCTTTCTCCAGGAGGCTTCTTCTCTGACTGAACTGGCTGCCTGCAGGCTCTGGATACCTGGGCTGAGCTGGCAGCCTCCTGGAGTGTGCAATGAAGAGCAAGGCTGAAGGCATGTCTATTAAATGAGTTCGGTGGGGCTTCCCTGGTGGCGCAGTGGTTGAGCGTCCGCCTGCTGATGCAGGGGACACGGGTTCGTGCCTTGGTCTGGGAAGATTCCACATGCTGCGGAGCGGCTGGGCCCGTGAGCCATGGCCACTGAGCCTGCGCATCTGGAGCCGGTGCTCCATAACGGGAGAGGCCACAAGAGTGAGAGGCCCATGTACTGCAAAAAAAAAAAAAAAAAAAAAAGTGAGTTCGGTGATGTTGACACCAGAAAGCGGGACTTTCCTTTGGGCGCACCTGCCTCTCCTCCAGCCCCTCTGGTTGACCTGTTGACCTGGGGTGTGCCTGGCTGCAGAGGGGAGACCCCCTTTCCTGTATCCATTTGTTCAGAGGAGGTGACGAACGGCTTCCTCTGAGTTCCTACTTTCTGCTGGTGAATTTCCATTCCATTCTCTGGCCTGTGCCAGTAACAACATTTCACACTTGTCTGACACCTTTTCTCCTCTGAGCTGCAAGCACTTTACAAGCAAACAGTTTCTATTATTGCTCTCTGAATTCTGATGGAAAAGCTGAGAGTTACCGGATTAAAACTGCAATGGTTGCGGGTGATGGTGAGGCTCTCAGACACCCTGGTCGGCCCCCAGCCCTGGGCAGGACCGAAGATGGCTCCCCGGGCTCCAGGGGCAGGGGACCCAGGCCTCTTAAGAGATCTTCAAGGAGACGTGGCCCAGGGGAGAGTCGTCTGCGCCGACTCCCTGGAGGCGTCCTCGGTGCCCTCTTATTTCAGTGTGAAGCTGATGACGCCTTTGTTCTTTCCTAGGGAAAGCAGACGAGAATGGGGCTCTTGGAACCATTCCCTGAAAGGAAAGGCGGGTCAATGGCTTATGGGTTTTTTGGGGATGAGAAGACTCACGGAATCTGCAGAGTGTCATCAGCTTGTCTTGAGGCAGGAGCAGCAGATCTGCGTTGTATAGCCCCAGACAGCGGAATAAGGATCGATTGGTATAAGCTACACCGGGCAGGGTTTCACTATTCAGAGGCCTTGCTGATGCAGTGAGCTGCCCAAAGGGGAGTGCATGCCTGTGCCGGTGGGATCCCAGTGGAAGCTGGTCTAGCCATCTAGTGTGGATGTGCGTCACGGCTTGGGGCTTGGGCAGGAGGACACAGAAGCCCCCTTCCAACCCAGACACATGCATCATAAGATGTGCCTCTCATGCCATCTCCTCCAGGTGGTGGAGGCCTTGAGGCTGAGACCTGGAAACTCCAGGGCGAGTCAAACCTTGCAGGATGCACAAAGCTCCTTGTTTCCCTCCTTCTCCTTCTTTCCATCAGCAAGCCATGTCCTGGGTCTGCATCTTCCTCCTTCTGTAGGAGGCTTTGCCCTGTGGAAGTGGACTGTCTAGATAGAAGGAACACCTGTAACCATGAAATTTGCAGCTGCCAGAAAAGGCCCTGTTGACTGAAGCGTCCACTGAGCTGGTGTGGCGAGTCAGCAGCCAGGAGGTGTGTGTGAATTCAGCTGCCTCCAGTCAGGTGGCTGGAGACTGGCCCTCAGCGACCTGGGAATGCATCAATTTCAGGAAGGATTCATTGAATCATGAGGATGGAGGGGACACCTAGCCAGGCAGCAAGTGAGGACAAGCCTTCCCTACCCCACGGATCGCAGAAAGAGGCAGGCATGTGTGTGTGTGACTGCGTTTACCAAACAGGTACACAGCTGAGCACATCTGTATGTGTTATAGCTCAGTTAAACCTTCCACAGCTCAGAGAGGGTCTTAGAATTCTATTTTACAGGTGAGAGATTAGAAGTTCAGTCATGGTCCCAAGGTCTTAGCACCAGCTGGGAGCAGAGCTGGGATTGGCACCCAGTTGTCGTTGGCTCTGCCGTTCTCTCTGATCCGTAACATTGCCTGCCTTGACGTTAAGTGCCACAAATGGGGTCCCATAGACGTCGTCTGACAGGCTAGAGTCTTTTCTGGCTAGCAGAGCCCTCCCAGGCCCCAAGTGCTCTTTCCCAAGGACTGGCTGCCCCGCGAGTCCCCGGCGGCTTCTCTGGGGTCCAGCCCCGAGCCTCACAGACGCTGCGGAGAGCTCTGGGCCGAGGCCCAAGCACAGCAGGGCAGCCCTTGTCCAGCCCTGTGGTTTGTGATCCAGCCATTCAGAACGGGCTCTGAGCAGGCACTTATCATTCTTCCACGACCACCCAGTCAGCTCCATGCTGCCTGGAAGTGAAGCCCTGAGCTGCCCAAGCCAGCGGCTGCTCAGCTCTGGGCCCTGCTCCTCCCGCCCTCTGTCTGCCACCCTCACTGCAGCTGGCCTGGCCTGCCCAGCCAAGGGGGACGCTGGAGCCCAGGAACAGCAGGGCCTGGGCATCCCCCACGAGCCACAAAGGGAGATTCACAAATCAAAAGGGCCTGGGAGAACAAAGCTGTCACATGAGCCCATCACAGAGCCGGATCTCAAGATACCACCGGGCCAGAGGCCTGCCAGCTGTGAGTCACCCCCGGGCCCGCTGGCCGTGGGGAAAACCACGTCGGTGGCCAGCTGGCTGCTCCCGGCCAGACTGGGAGGTGCAGGGGTCTGTGGGTCTGTGGAGTCAGCCACGGTGGTGACACTGCAGGGGCAGGAGGGAGGGGAAGAAACGGCCTTGGCGGTGATTCCTTTGCTTCTCGCTGAGCCAGAAGGAGGTCTGGCTCCCTCTGTCCCATCAACCTGTTTCCAGCCTCTGTGATGATGACAGTGAGGCTGGCGCAACCTCTGAGGTCACTCTCTAACCCGAATGCGGCTCTCCACTGCTGGCCCACTTCTTCCCGGGTGACAGAGGAAAGTCAAGATGCTGAAATGAGCTGCAGCTCCTCTGATATCACCCTGGGGGTAACTTGCAGACTTAGAGCTTGCACTCGAGTCTTGTGATTTCCTCGCGGTGCACTTTCCCTTCCTTCTTTCCTCCAAGCACTGATCCATCACATGGATGGGGATACATGGGAAATACTCGCAGATGTCATCATCTCCCTTTCCTGCTAGTTTAAGAATTCTCCTGACATCACTTCTCTCTATTATCCCACCATCCTGAAACCTTGTTCTTTCCTCCCAGCATCTTTAACTTCTGCACTGAAGCAATGACTTGTGCATCAATAAATATGGAAGAGCCTGGGTGACGAAACATGGCGTCGTCATCTTGTTTTTGTCGCTAACTCCTTTCTCCTTTCTGAGCCTCACTTCTCTCTCATCATTAAAGTGAGGAGTTGATGAGAAGATCTCAGAGAGACTTTCCGTTCTAAAATGTCAGGGGTTTAGAAGATGAGCTGTAGTGGACTCTTAATTAGGAGAGTATGTTTAATCTTGGGGAAGGATGCAATAAAGGGTTCGATTTGAGGAAGTTAAGAAATAAGTGCTTGCACCTTTCTTTTGTGAATTCCTTTGCTGTCTCTTTCCTGATACTCTGCCCTAAACCCCCGGGCCTGGGGCTACAGAACTGTCAGAGCTGAATTTGGTCACCTTGGTGACCTGTAGCTGCTGACAGGGAGAGGATGCCAAGGCACTGATTTGGGGTTTCACTCACCACCATAGGCCCCGGAAAACTGACTAGGCCTGTCTTGACCTTCTTCACCTGCAGCCAGAGTCCACCTGTCCACAGCCCAGAAGGGAGCCGCTGCCGTGTCCCTTTCAGAAATGGCCTGTCCTGGGGCTTCTCCGGTGGCGCAGTGGTTGAGAGTCCACCTGCCGATGCAGGGGACACGGGTTCGTGCCCCGGTCCGGGAAGATCCCACATGCCGCGGAGCGGCTGGGCCCGTGAGCCATGGCCGCTGAGCCTGCGTGTCCGGAGCCTGTGCTCTGCAGCAGGAGAGGCCACAACAGTGAGAGGCCCGTGTACCGCAAAAAAAAAGAAATGGCCTGTCCTTTCCAGCTTCACGCAGCTCCTCGCCATACTGCTGACAGGTGAAATTCACATAGCATGCAATTAACCATTCTAAAGTGTACGATTCAGTGCTGTTTTGTGTATTTATAATGCTGTGCAATTCATAAGCTCTCTCTAGCTTCAAAAGTTTTTCATTACCCCATAAAAGGCCCCACACTCCCTAAGTAATCATTTTCCATTCTGTCCTCCTCCCATCCTCTGGATTCTGTCTTTACGAATGTGCCTATTTTAGATAGAGCATATAAACCGAAATATATATTATGTGACCTTTTGTGACAGGATTCTTTCACTTAGCATAATGTTTATGAGATTTATCCAAGTTGCACCGTGGATCAGTACTTCATTTCTTTTTTATGGCTAAATACTATTCCGGATAAGCCGAAATTTGCTTCTTTGTTCATCCATTGGTGGACATTTAGGTTGCTTCCATAGTTTGGCTTTTATGAATAATGCAGCTACATTTATGTACAAGATTTTTGTGTGGATAGATGTTCTCATTTCTCTTGGGTATATGCTTAAGAGTGGAATAGCTCTGTCATATGGTAATTCTCTGTTTAACTTTCTGAGAACTGCCAAACTGTTCTCCAAAGCAGCTGCACCATTTTACATTCCCTTCAGCGGGTATGAGAATTAATTTCTCCACATTCTTGCCAAGCTCATTATCATATGACTTTTTGATTATAGCCATCCTAGTGGGTGTGAGGTGATATCCCATTATGGTTTTGTTTTGGATTTCCCTAATGACTAACAATGTCAACCATATTTCATGTACTTATTGGCCACTCCCGTTGCGGAGCACAGGCTCCGGACGCGCAGGCTCAGCAGCCATGGCTCACGGGCCCAGCCGCTCCGCGGCATGTGGGATCCTCCCGGACCGGGGCACGAACCCGTGTCCCCTGCATTGGCAGGTGGACTCCCAACCACCGCGCCACCAGGGAAGCCCTACTTTGCCCATTTTTAACTTGTCTTTTGATTATTGAGTTGTAAGTGTTCTTTCGCTCTTTTGGATATTAGACCTTTATCAGATATATGGTTTGTGAAAAATTTCCCATTTCATAGGATGTCTTTGCATTTTCCTGATAATGTTCTTTGATACAAAAGTTTTAAATTTTTATGTAGTCTAATTTATCTAATTTTTCTTTTGTTGCTCACACTTTTGCTGGCATATCTAAGAATTCTGTCCCAAATTCTTTGCCAAGATCATGAATTACCCTTATGTTTTCTTCTAAGATTGTAACAGTTTTAGCTCTTATATTTAAGTCAATGATCAATTTTGAGTTAATTTTTGTATATGTTGTGAAGTGGGGGATCAAAATCCATTCTTTGTATGTGAATGTCGAGTCGTCCCACTTGAGTGGTGTTTGGATGAGAAAGGGAGTATTTAAACTGGGTTTTCTGCCTGAGTCCTTATGTATTTCTATATCTGGATATGCAAAAGTGCTCGTACAGAAATGCATGTAAGCCAGTTCACATTTTTCAAGTTCAGGGCTGTCATGAGCATTAAATGAGACAATGTATGTAACACTTATATAGCACAGAGTTGAATGAGACCTAATGTTGGCGCTCAAGCCCAGTGTGGAGGACACAAATCATCAGACTCTTCAGCAGGAATAAAAGGTACAGGAATCCCTCCCTACAAGGGAGCTTAACTTGCCTGTGCTGTGTTCTCTTTGTTTCTTTCCGAAACAAGGTTGCTGCAAAGCCCTGTGCCCTATCTCTGCTCACATTCACTGCGTGTGCTGGTGGTACCTCCCTTGTTACTGGGTCATTTGGATGGACAAGGTGAGTGCCCAGAGATAGCCCTTGCCCTGGGAAGGCAAGGCTGACACCCTGGAGCTTCCCCCAGAGACCACAGTGCCTTGTGCCTGACTGCGGGCCCAACCTGCGACCCCTCTCTCAATTAGTGCAGGGCTGGTTCTCAGATGTCACCACCACACCTGTCTGCTCAGCACGAGGAGAGTGCTGCTCTGAGTATGTGCTTGTCTATGTGTCCCTATGCCAGGGACACGGTGCTGGATGGGTCTCCCCTGAGCTCTGGGGCTTAGTAGTCATTATCCTCGGTGGCCACCCTTGGGGGTGGTGTCCACCATCCTAGACTCCACTTCCTTACCCGATCACCTCTAATTACTGTCATTGTGATACCACCTATGTGTGCCATCACCCAGAATTAAATATTCTCATTTTCTCCATAACTATTTTCCTTATACCTGTCTCAATCAGTCATTCTGGAAACACAGCACTGGATGCCCCAGACCCCTGCTTTCTCTGCTTTCTTCCTACCTCTGGGCTCCCTCCTGCCTTCCTCTGTTCCTCCCCTGCTTAGACTCCGTGAAGCATCGCTGCAGCCTCTCTCTTGCAGGTATCGTCATATCTCCTGCATCACTCTTCTTGGATTGAGTCCCCCTCTGGCAACACCCTAGCTGTGGATTGAGCCAGGCACTCCTTTCTCAGAGCTGATATCGGGGCTGTTCAGTGCTGTTGGTGAAAATCAGCCCAGCAATGTGTGTCCACCAGAGCCATAGGAAGCCCATTCCCCACAGCGGCTGCTTCCAAACTTCTCGTTCACTCTCAGCAGGAGGCCTCCCCTCCTTCCTTGCAGCCACGATGGAAGCCTGGCCTCCCCCTCCTCTCCCTGTATCTTACATACCTTCTTGTGCCAGCCTTCTGGGCTCTGCCCTTTGATGGCCCATTTTTGCTCCCACACTCTCTTTTCTTTGCTGGTTTCTGCCTCACTCTTCCTTATCACAAAGAAAAGAGGCTCGATTGTCCCCACACCTCCTCAGTCACCGCTTTGACTCTCTCTCTTTTTGACCACATTTCTTGTCCCTTCCCAGCCTCTGCCCATGCCTCTCCTGCTGTGTAGGGTTGGGGGCTGCAGCCCTACGAGCTGAGTGAGAGACTTGCTGTTGAAACCAATCAGGAAGGCACCCTTCAGTCTTTAGCTTTTGCAATTTCTCTGCAACATTGGAGTTTGGGGACCATTTCCCCCTTGGTTTCCACGGCGACCCTTCCTTCATGGGGCTCCCACCCCTCCTGGTGGGTTTCCTCTCCAGTTCCTTTGTAGACTCCCTTCCTGCCTGCCAGTGACTTAGACGTTGGGTCTCTGGCTCTGTTCTTGCCCGTCCTCTCTCCCTACACCTCTCCCCTCCTTGCGTCATCTGGTCCACTCTGAGGTCTCCCGTGGCCTGGAAGTTCTGGAGGTAGATGTTCTTTTCCTTGCATGCTGTGGGTCGTGGCCTGTCAATGTTCTCTGCGGGGTGGCCGGACAGGGAGGGTTTGATGGCTCTACCAGGAGGGTCATGAAGACTCTGGCTTCTAAGGTCTGAGCAGAGGACCCTCTGGAGAGCAAGGTTTTGGCCACATCCTCAACCCTCACTCGGGTGCCGCAGCAGCGTTGGCATCACCCAGGTGCTGGTCAAACACGCAGGGTCTGAGCCCCACCCCAGGGTCCAGAGCTGAATGTGGGTGTTGACCACCCCCCTGGGGGATTTACACACACAGCAGAGTGTGAGGGGCTGCTGCGGGCCCATTTCGGCTTGAACAGGGTCCGAGAGGCGTGTCTGCTAAAATGGGGCCGGTCTCTGGGAACTTGACTTCTTAAAATGCTTTTGCCCCAAAATGGAGGCCAGGTTTCCAAGAGAAACCTGATGGAAGGAGCCCTGTATTTTTTTCTAATGGAATGAGAACTTATGCTCAGCAAACAAAAGAGATTCTTGTTTGAAAATGACTTTCGGTCCAGCCTTGTGGGCTACCAGGGGGAATCAAATGAAAGAAGAAAAAGCAGTAGCAGTGTAGATGTTTCGCTGTGCCAGAGGCGGGAGGATCTCAGGGTTGAACTATTCCCATCCACGGTTTGGGGCCAGGCCCGGGTCTGATAACACTCTGGGGAAAGGAGATCAGGAGAATTTCCTTTGAGGGGCTGGATGCATCTTTTGAATTTCAGACAAGGGCAGGGCCCTCCAGGGTGCTTCTGCCTCCCCGGCCCTTCCTCACTCTGCCCCTCAGGGCTGATGCTCAAACCCTTTGCTCACCCAAAGGACAAATGGACCCGCGGAACTGGAGCACGTGGGTATTCAGTGGCTGAATATGACCAAAATCAACCCTGGCTTGTGAGCAGGCTCCCGAGGCCAAAAACAATAGCTCCCCCCACTCTGCGTTAACACAGTGGTTTGGGTTTAGCTGGTAACTCACCCCGTCACAAGCCCTGCCTTTGTAACCAGCACCCCTGGGCCTGGGCTAACAAGGCCAAGGCTGTCTGCAAGAAACAAGAGCCCCACTATGGGGCCTGCATGCTCTGGTCCCACACTCCCGGTGAAGATGATAGGGATGGAGAGGAAGGGAGCTTGGGACAGCCCCAGGCTCTTATGGTTTTGGGAAAAGCATGAACAAGAAAGCTCCCAGCAGCCTCCGGGAAGGGGCCAAGGTCTGGGCTCCAGAACAGTCCTACAGCCACAGCCCAAGGCCTTTGCCATGTCTAGCTACCATCTCGTTACCCAGTGCTGATCCTAGGCCAGTGGCCTCCTCCCTTGTCCCTGCTGGACACCTGTCACTCACCATTTATCCCTTACCTTAGCGATCACGCTCAAGAAGCCTTGCTGTCTCCCCAGGGCAGGCATCTCTGGCATCTTTATAGCACCCTGGCCTCCCACCAGCTCCTGTCTCTGTATGAGGCTCTCACCCTCATGCGTCTCACCCTCCGTTGTAGGACTGGCACAGCAGGCTCCAAGACACACTGCAGGTCCCCCTTTAGGAAAGTGCTCTCTGCTGCTCAGCTGTGAGAGGCGTGGTGACCCGATGGCCTCTCGCTGATTCCTAGACTCATCACACTCCCCCTGGGGCAGCCTCCATCAACTGAGCAAGGTGAGGTACCAGGACATAGCTCTTCCCCCAAGCAATGGGGTCTCCTCTAATGGTCCTGCTCTGGAGCTCTGTGGGCCTGGCCTCTGCCAGGTTATATTTGGTTTTATTTGCATCACAGCCTGACCTCTCCCTGTCCAAACCCACATCCCTTCATAGGTGGTACCTGCCAGCCAGTCTTTTATACTCCTAACTCTGCCTCAGAGTCTGCTTTCCAGAGAACCACTTGGGACAGGCTGGCAGGGCTAGGACCCATGTGTTTCCTGCACCCGGCACCTAAGGGGTCTCAGAGAGAGTGATGCGGGAGAATGGATGGATGGATGGATGGATGGATGGATAAACGGATGGGTGGATGGATGAATGGCTGGAGCTGTTCTAATTATTTCACTTAATCCTCACAGCTTAATTTTCATGAGGTTACTGTTATTATTGTCTTAATATCATAAGAGAGGACTGAGACACAGAGTGGTTAAAGAACTTGCTTGGGGTCACACAGCCCAGGGGTCAGGACATGGGAGGTGTGGTTGGGGCTCCCTGAAGGCAGAGCCTCACCTCTGAGAGCTGTTTGTGTCCTTGCCCCATCTGCCTGGCATTGCCCTGTAGGATTGTCACAAAAGCCCAGGGAGCCTGACAGAGAAAGAAAAGGACACTTTGGTCTAGAGCATCTGTTTCCAGTGATACATCCACACCTCCTGACAAAGTTTGGCGTCACAGTGCTGCTCATTGGACATGCATCTTAGGTCTGTGCCACGCTTGAAGGCCTCACCGGCCAGGTTGTCCAAAGGAGGTTGTGGCTGGGCCCACTGTGACATGGTGTGTGGTGGGAAGCCTGGGCCTCTGGTACAGAAGCAAGCCCAGCCCACCACGGTGCTGGCCCCGTCCTTGCACTCCAGCTGCTGAGACCCCTTCCTGGAGGCCACGGCACGAATGCCGGCTTGAGTGTGCGCCCAGCACACATGCGGTGCTGTCACCCCTCCCGTCTCATTGATTCCCACAGCATCTCTGGGATCCTTGTTTTACAGGGGAGGGAATAGGCTCAGAAATTAGTGACTCTCCAAAGGCCTCCCAGAGGGTGTGCAAGGCAGCAGCAGGAATTTGGACCCAGCACTAGAAGAGACGTGGCCATCCTATGTCTCTGAGTCTCAGCAGTGAGGGGCTGAGCGTCAGTCTGGACCATTCTTGCCAGGATGAGAAAATGAGTGGCATGTGGAGGGTATGCAGAGAGCCCAAAGCCTCACGTGAACGAGGGGTCACGCCCGGTTCCTGAGTCCCGCACGTGGTGAGCTGGGCTCCACGCATCACATTCTGGGCACATCCCCCCGCCTCATCTTCATGCGTGGGATGGAGGGTGGGTCAGAGGGAGCACCATCATTCAGCCTGGAAATTTAGAGAAACAGGCAGGCAGCAGCAGAGGGATCACTGGCTGAGAAGTTGAGAATCCGCGTGTTCACCAGGTCCCTGCAGAGATGCCTATTTCCACGTGCGCAAGAGCCGGCTAGGAGGCCTGCTGACCTGGACCCCTCCACCTGGCCTCCTGAGTCTCTACTTCCTCCTCTGCAAATTAGGAACAATAATGCCTTCCTGCAGGGTGCTAGAGAGGATGTGAGGCAGGGTATAAACTCTAAAGAGCTCAGGCATCTTAACTATTACTATGATGAGAGGCTGAGGAAGAGCTCGGGATATGGAAAGCGAGGGTTGAGCTGCAGAGCAGTGATTTACAAATTTTCCTGCCAGGGGCCTCTGGGGGGAGCCCCACCCCTCATTTGTTCCCTGCCCTGTTGACCAAGGTCAGGAGGACCTTCGAGGGTCCTGAGAGGCATGGCTCGGCTTTCATGACACACTGGTAAGATGCCATCTGGGTTTTTATTGAGGCCCATCAGTAGCCAATAAGCTGGCCGTGAAGCAGAGGCTGGGCCTCACCCGGATGTGCCCTCTGGGTGGCCAAGCAGAGTCCAGCCTGGAGTACCAGGCCTTGGAGGGCCCAGGACAGGAGGCTCCCTGGAGTCCTGAAGGAGGCCTGATCCTGCTGGGCGGAGAGGCCCTTTGGTCATTTTGCTTCATTGCAAGTGACGACCAGCAGT